>NW_027464658.1:302500-422500 GCF_043290135.1 Rhipicephalus microplus | reverse complement strand
GATATTTGCATAACCTCACAGTTTTTCACCAACTTATTGCAGTACAGAACGCTGTATCTCGCTAAATGACATCGTTCTTTAAGGTTTCACGATGCTTGCATGCGCTTTAACGAGAATATCACAACATAGCAGTTTCGCACTTGTAACGGTACAACACGCAGTATTTGGCTTGTTCATGCCGTTTTGTGTGCTTTCACAACATTTCACCTATCGCAGTTTCGTACTCGCAATAAAACAACACTATCTCGTTAGATGACGTTGTTTTTGGTAATTTCACGACGCTACCTAGCTTAAACTAACCTAACTCAACCTAACATGACCTTCGCACTTCTATCGTTAGAAAACGTTTTACTCGCTACTTTACATTGCTTTCTACAACATTACGACGGTTTCAAGCGCTTTCACATTAGATATCACAGTTCCCAACTTGTAAAGGTGAAAAACACTGCATCTCACTAAGTGACATTGTTTAATGCGGTTTTACGACGGTTCATACCTTAACCTAACCTAACCTAACCTAACCTTACCTAACCTAACCTAACCTAACCCAACCCAACTTAACCTAACCTAACCTAACCTAAACTAACCTAACCCAACCCAACCTAACCTAACCTAACCCAACCTAACCCAACCCAACCCAACCTAACCTAAGCTAACCTAACCTAACCTAACCAAACCTAACCTTACTTAACCTAACCTAACGTAACCTAACCAAACCTATTCTAACGTAACCTAACCTTACCTGACCTAACCTAACCTAACGTAACCTAACCTAACCTAACATAACCTAACGTAACCTAACCTAACCTAACCTAACGTAACCTAACCCAACCTAACCCAACCCAACCCAACCCAACAACACCCAACCCAACCTAACCTAACCTAAACTAACCTTACCTAACCTAACCAAATTATCCTTACCTAACCTAACCTAACCTAACGTAACGTAACCTAACCTAAACTAACCTAACGTAACCTAACCTAACGTAACCTAACCTAACCTAACCTAACCTAACCTAACCCAACTCAACTCAACCCCACCTAACCTAATCTAACCTAACCTAACCTAACCTAACCTAACCAAACCTAACCTAACCTAACCTAACCTAACCTAACGACGGTTGCAAGCGCTTTCACATTAAATATCGCAGTTCCCCACTTTTAATGGTGAAAAACACTGCATCTCAGTAATTGACATTGTTTAATGCGGTTTTACGACGGTTCATATCTTAACCTAACCTAACATTCGCACTTGTATCTAAAAACGCTCTATTACACTGTTTTGTTCACAATTACGATATTTGCATAACCTCACAGTTTTTCACCAACTTATTGCAGTAGAGAACGCTGTATCTCGCTAAATGACATTGTTCTTTAAGGTTTCACGATGCTTGCATGCGATTTAACGAGAATATCACAATATAGCAGTTTCGCACTTGTAACGGTAGAACACGCAGTATTTGGCTTGTTCATGCCGTTTTGTGTGCTTTCACAACATTTCACCTATCGCAGTTTAATACTCGCTATAAAACAACACTATCTCGTTAGATGACGTCGTTTTTGGTAGTTTCACGACGCTACCTAGCATAAACTAACCTAACCTAACCTAACCTTCGCACTTCTATCGTTAGAAAACGTTTTACTCGCCACTTTACAATGTTTTCTACAAGATTACGACGGTTTCATGCGCTTTCACATTAGATATCGTAGTTCCCGACTTGTAATGTTGAAAAACACTACATCTCACTAAGTGACATTGTTTAATTCGGTTTTACGACGGTTGATATGTCAACCTAACCTAACATTCGCACTTGTATCTAAAGACGCTCAATTACACTGTTTCGTTCACAATTACGATATTTGCTTGACCTCACAGTTTCTCACCAACTTATTACAGTACAGAACGCTGTATCTCGCTAAATGACATCGTTCATTAAGGTTTCACGATACCTGCATGCGCTTTACCGAGAATGTCACAACATAGCACTTTCGCACTTGTAACGGTACAACACGCAGTATTTGGCTTGTTCATGCCGTTTTGTGTGCTTTCACAACATTTTACCTATCGCAGTTTCGTACTCGCAATAAAACAACACTATCTCGTTAGATGACGTCGTTTTTGGTGGTTTCACGACGCTACCTAGCTTATACTAACATAACTCAACCTAACACAACCTTCGCACTTCTATCGTTAGAAAACGTTTTACTCGCTACTTTACATTGCTTTCTACAACATTACGACGGTTTCAAGCGCTTTCGCATTAGATATCGCAGTTCCCAACTTGTAAAGGTGAAAAACACTGCATCTCACTAAGTGACATTGTTTATTGCGGTTTTACGACGGTTCATACCTTAACCTAACGTAACCTAACCTAACCTAACCCAACCTAACCTAACATAACCTAACCTAACCTAACCTAACCAAACCTAACCTAACGTAACGTAACCTAACCTAACCTAACGACGTTTGCAAGTGCTTTCACATTAGATATCGCAGTTCCCAACTTGTAATGGTGAAAAACACTGCATCTCACTAAGTGACATTGTTTAATGCGGTTTTACGGCGGTTCACATCTTAACCTAACCTAACATTCGTACTTGTATTGAAAAACGCTCTATTACACTGTTTCGTTCACAATTACGATATTTGCATAACCTCACAGTTTTTCACCAACTCATTGCAGTACAGAACGCTGTATCTCGCTAAATGACATCGTTCTTTAAGGTTTCACGATGCTTGCATGCGCTTCAACGAGAATATCACAATTTAGCAGTTTCGCACTTGTAACGGTAGAACACGCAGTATTTGGCTTGTTCATGCCGTTTTGTGTGCATTCACAACATTTTGCCTATCGCAGTTTAATACTCGCAATAAAACAACACTATCTCGTTAGATGACGTCGTTTTTGGTAGTTTCACGGCGCTACCTAGCTTAAACTAACCTAACCTAACCTAACCTTCGCACTTCTATCGTTAAAAAACGTTTTACTCGCAACTTTACAATGTTTTCTACAAGATTACGACGGTTTCATGCGCTTTCACATTAGATATCGTAGTTCCCGACTTGTAATGTTGAAAAACACTACATCTCACTAAGTGACATTGTTTAATGCGGTTTTACGACGATTGATATGTCAACCTAACCTAACATTCGCACTTGTATCTAAAGACGCTCAATTACACTGTTTCGTTCACAATTACGATATTTGCTTGACCTCACAGTTTCTCACCAACTTATTACAGTACAGAACGCTGTATCTCGCTAAATGACATCGTTCTTTAAGGTTTCACGATACTTGCATGCGCTTTACCGAGAATGTCACAACATAGCAGTTTCGCACTTGTAACGGTACAACATGCAGTATTTGGCTTGTTTATGCCGTTTTGAGTGCTTTCACAACATTTTACCTGTCGCAGTTTCGTACTCGCATTAAAACAACACTATCTCGTTAGATGACGTCGTTTTTGGTGGTTTCACGACGCTACCTAGCTTAAACTAACATAACTCAAACTAACCGAACCTTCGCACTTCTATCGTTAGAAAACGTTTTATTCGCTACTTTACAATGTTTTCTACAACATTACGACGGTTTCAAGCGCTTTCACATTAGATATCGCAGTTCCCAACTTGTAAAGGTGAAAAACACTGCATCTCACTAAGTGACATTGTTTATTGCGGTTTTACGACGGTTCATACCTTAACCTAACGTAACCTAACCTAACCTAACCCAACCTAACCTAACATAACCTAACCTAACCTAACCTAACCAAACCTAACCTAACGTATCCTAACCTAACCTAACCTAACCTAACCTAACCTAACGACGTTTGCAAGTGCTTTCACATTCGATATCGCAGTTCCCAACTTGTAATGGTGAAAAACACTGCATCTCACTAAGTGACATTGTTTAATGCGGTTTTACGACGGTTCATATCTTAACCTAACCTAACATTCGTACTTGTATTGAAAAACGCTCTATTACACTGTTTCGTTCACAATTACGATATTTGCATAACCTCACAGTTTTTCACCAACTTATTGCAGTACAGAACGCTGTATCTCGCTAAATGACATCGTTCTTTAAGGTTTCACGATACTTGCATGCGCTTTACCGAGAATGTCACAACATAGCAGTTTCGCACTTGTAACGGTACAACACGCAGTATTTGGCTTGTTCATGCCGTTTTGTGTGCTTTCACAACATTTTACCCATCGCAGTTTCGTACTCGCAATAAAACAACACTATCTCGTTAGATGACGTCGTTTTTGGTGGTTTCACGACGCTACCTAGCTTAAACTAACATAACTCAACCTAACATAACCTTCGCACTTCTATCGTTAGAAAACGTTTTATTCGCTACTTTACAATGTTTTCTACAAGATTACGACGGTTTCATGCGCTTTCACATTAGATATCGTAGTTCCCGACTTGTAATGTTGAAAAACACTACATCTCACTAAGTGACATTGTTTAATGCGGTTTTACGACGGTTGATATGTCAACCTAACCTAACATTCGCACTTGTATCTAAAGACGCTCAATTACACTGTTTCGTTCACAATTACGATATTTGCTTGACCTCACAGTTTCTCACCAACTTATTACAGTACAGAACGCTGTATCTCGCTAAATGACATCGTTCTTTAAGGTTTCACGATACTTGCATGCGCTTTACCGAGAATGTCACAACATAGCAGTTTCGCACTTGTAACGGTACAACACGCAGTATTTGGCTTGTTCATGCCGTTTTGAGTGCTTTCACAACATTTTACCTGTCGCAGTTTCGTACTCGCATTAAAACAACACTATCTCGTTAGATGACGTCGTTTTTGGTGGTTTCACGACGCTACCTAGCTTAAACTAACATAACTCAAACTAACCGAACCTTCGCACTTCTATCGTTAGAAAACGTTTTATTCGCTACTTTACAATGTTTTCTACAAGATTACGACGGTTTCATGCGCTTTCACATTAGATATCGCAGTTCCCGACTTGTAATGGTGAAAAACACAGCATCTCAATAAGTGACATTGTTTAACGCGGTTTTAGCGCGGTTCATATCTTAACCTAACCTAACTAAGTGACATTGACCTAACCTTACCTAAACCAACCTAACCTAACCTAACCTAACCAAACCTTACCTAACATACCCTAACCTAACCTAACCTAACCTAACCAAACCTAACCTAACCTAACCTAACGTAACCTAACCTAACCTAACCTAACCTAACCTAACCTAACCTAACCTAACGACATTTGCAAGCGCTTTCACATTAGATATCGCAGTTCCCGACTTGTAATGGTGAAAAACACTGCATCTCACTAAGTGACATTGATTAATGCGGTTTTACGACGGTTCATATCTTAACCTAACCTAACATTCGCACTTGTATTAAAAAACGCTCTATTACACTGTTTCGTTCACAATTAGGATATTTGCATAACCTCACAGTTTTTCACCAACTTATTGCAGTACAGAACGCGCTTTCACATGCGCTTTTAGCGCGGTTCATATCTTACCCTAACCTAACCTTACCTAACCCAACCTAACCTAACCTAACCTAACCAAACCTTACCTAACATACCCTAACCTAACCTAACCTAACCTAACCAAACCTAACATAACCTAACCTAACCTAACCTAACCTAACCTAACCTAACGACGTTTGCAAGCGCTTTCACATTAGATATCGCAGTTCCCGACTTGTAATAGTGAAAACACTGCATCTCACTAAGTGACATTGTTTAATGCGGTTTTACGACGGTTCATACCTTAACCTAACCTAACCTAACCTTACCTAACCTAACCTAACCTAACCCAACCCAACTTAACCTAACCTAACCTAACCTAAACTAACCTAACCACACCTAACCTAACCTAACCTAACCAAACCCAACCTAACCCAACCCATCCCAACCTAACCTAACCTAAGCTAACCTAACCAAACCTAACCTAACCTAACTTAACCTAACCTAACGTAACCTAACCTAACCTATTCTAACGTAACCTAACCTTACCTGACCTAACCTAACCTAACGTAACCTAACCTAACCTAACATAACCTAACGTAACCTAACCTAACCTAACCTAACGTAACCTAACCTAACCTAACCCAACCTAACCCAACCCAACCCAACCCAACCTAACCTAACCTAACCTAACCTTACCTAACCTAACCAAATTATCCTTACCTAACCTAACCTAACCTAACGTAACCTAACCTAACCTAACCTAACGTAACCTAACCTAACGTAACCTAACCTAACCTAACCTAACCCAACCTAACCTAACCTAACCTAACCTAACCCAACTCAACCCAACCTAACCTAATCTAACCTAAACTAACCTAACCTAACCTAACCTAACCAAACCTAACATAACCTAACCTAACCTAACCTAACCTAACGACGGTTGCAAGCGCTTTCACATTAAATATCGCAGTTCCCCACTTTTAATGGTGAAAAACACTGCATCTCAGTAATTGACATTGTTTAATGCGGTTTTACGACGGTTCATATGTCAACCTAACCTAACATTCGCACTTGTATCTAAAGACGCTCAATTACACTGTTTCGTTCACAATTACGATATTTGCTTGACCTCACAGTTTCTCACCAACTTATTACAGCACAGAACGCTGTATCTCGCTAAATGACATCGTTCTTTAAGGTTTCACGATACTTGCATGCGCTTTACCGAGAATGTCACAACATAGCACTTTCGCACTTGTAACGGTACAACACGCAGTATTTGGCTTGTTCATGCCGTTTTGTGTGCTTTCACAACATTTTACCTATCGCAGTTTCGTACTCGCAATAAAACAACACTATCTCGTTAGACGACGTCGTTTTTGGTGGTTTCACGACGCTACCTTGCTTAAACTAACATAACTCAACCTAACATAACCTTCGCACTTCTATCGTTAGAAAACGTTTTACTCGCTACTTTACATTGCTTTCTACAACAATACGACGGTTTCAAGCGCTTTCACATTAGATATCGCAGTTCCCAACTTGTAAAGGTGAAAAACACTGCATCTCACTAAGTGACATTGTTTATTGCGGTTTTACGACGGTTCATACCTTAACCTAACGTAACCTAACCTAACCTAACCCAACCTAACCTAACATAACCTAACCTAACCTAACCTAACCAAACCTAACCTAACGTAACCTAACCTAACCTAACCTAACCTAACGACGTTTGCAAGTGCTTTCACATTAGATATCGCAGTTCCCAACTTGTAATGGTGAAAAAACCTGCATCTCACTAAGTGACATTGTTTAATGCGGTTTTACGACGGTTCATATCTTAACCTAACCTAACATTCGCACTTGTAATAAAAAACGCTCTATTACACTGTTTCGTTCACAATTAGGATATTTGCATAACCTCACAGTTTTTCACCAACTTATTGCAGTACAGAACGCTGTATCTCGCTAAATGACATCGTTCTTTAAGGTTTCACGATGCTTGCATGCGCTTTAACGAGAATATCACAACATAGCAGTTTCGCACTTGTAACGGTACAACACGCAGTATTTGGCTTGTTCATACCGTTTTGTGTGCTTTCACAACATTTCACCTATCGCAGTTTCGTACTCGCAATAAAACAACACTATCTCGTTAGATGACGTTGTTTTTGGTAGTTTCACGACGCTACCTAGCTTAAACTAACATAACTCAACCTAACATGACCTTCGCACTTCTATCGTTAGAAAACGTTTTACTCGCTACTTTACATTGCTTTCTACAACATTACGACGGTTTCAAGCGCTTTCACATTAGATATCACAGTTCCCAACTTGTAAAGGTGAAAAACACTGCATCTCACTAAGTGACATTGTTTAATGCGGTTTTACGACGGTTCATACCTTAACCTAACCTAACCTAACCTAACCTTACCTAACCTAACCTAACCTAACCCAACCCAACTTAACCTAACCTAACCTAACCTAAACTAACCTAACCCAACCTAACCTAACCTAACCTAACCCAACCTAACCCAACCCAACCCAACCTAACCTAACCTAACCTAACCTAACCAAACCTAACCTAACCTTACTTAACCTAACCTAACGTAACCTAACCTAACCTATTCTAACGTAACCTAACCTTACCTGACCTAACCTAACCTAACGTAACCTAACCTAACCTAACATAACCTAACGTAACCTAACCTAACCTAACCTAACGTAACCTAACCTAACCTAACCCAACCTAACCCAACCCAACCCAACAACACCCAACCCAACCTAACCTAACCTAACCTAACCTTACCTAACCTAACCACATTATCCTTACCTAACCTAACCTAACCTAACATAACCTAACCTAACCTAACGTAACCTAACCTAACGTAACCTAACCTAACCTAACCTAACCTAACCCAACCTAACCTAACCTAACCTAACCTAACCCAACTCAACTCAACCCAACCTAACCTAATCTAACCTAACCTAACCTAACCTAACCTAACCAAACCTAACCTAACCTAACCTAACCTAACCTAACCTAACCTAACCTAACCTAACGACGGTTGCAAGCGCTTTCACATTAAATATCGCAGTTCCCCACTTTTAATGGTGAAAAACACTGCATCTCAGTAATTGACATTGTTTAATGCGGTTTTACGACGGTTCATATCTTAACCTAACCTAACATTCGCACTTGTATCTAAAAACGCTCTATTACACTGTTTTGTTCACAATTACGATATTTGCATAACCTCACAGTTTTTCACCAACTTATTGCAGTACAGAACGCTGTATCTCGCTAAATGACATTGTTCTTTAAGGTTTCACGATGCTTGCATGCGATTTAACGAGAATATCACAATATAGCAGTTTCGCACTTGTAACGGTAGAACACGCAGTATTTGGCTTGTTCATGCCGTTTTGTGTGCTTTCACAACATTTCACCTATCCCAGTTTAATACTCGTTATAAAACAACACTATCTCGTTAGATGACGTCGTTTTTGGTAGTTTCACGACGCTACCTAGCTTAAACTAACCTAACCTAACCTAACCTTCGCACTTCTATCGTTAGAAAACGTTTTACTCGCCACTTTACAATGTTTTCTACAAGATTACGACGGTTTCATGCGCTTTCACATTAGATATCGTAGTTCCCGACTTGTAATGTTGAAAAACACTACATCTCACTAAGTGACATTGTTTAATGCGGTTTTACGACGGTTGATATGTCAACCTAACCTAACATTCGCACTTGTATCTAAAGACGCTCAATTACACTGTTTCGTTCACAATTACGATATTTGCTTGACCTCACAGTTTCTCACCAACTTATTACAGTACAGAACGCTGTATCTCGCTAAATGACATCGTTTTTTAAGGTTTCACGATACTTGCATGCGCTTTACCGAGAATGTCACAACATAGCACTTTCGCACTTGTAACGGTACAACACGCAGTATTTGGCTTGTTCATGCCGTTTTGTGTGCTTTCACAACATTTTACCTATCGCAGTTTCGTACTCGCAATAAAACAACACTATCTCGTTAGATGACGTCGTTTTTGGTGGTTTCACGACGCTACCTAGCTTAAACTAACATAACTCAACCTAACATAACCTTCGCACTTCTATCGTTAGAAAACGTTTTACTCGCTACTTTACATTGCTTTCTACAACATTACGACGGTTTCAAGCGCTTTCGCATTAGATATCGCAGTTCCCAACTTGTAAAGTGAAAAACACTGCATCTCACTAAGTGACATTGTTTATTGCGGTTTTACGACGGTTCATACCTTAACCTAACGTAACCTAACCTAACCTAACCCAACCTAACCTAACATAACCTAACCTAACCTAACCAAACCTAACCTAACGTAACCTAACCTAACCTAACCTAACGACGTTTGCAAGTGCTTTCACATTAAATATCGCAGTTCCCCACTTTTAATGGTGAAAAACACTGCATCTCAGTAATTGACATTGTTTAATGCGGTTTTACGACGGTTCATATCTTAACCTAACCTAACATTCGTACTTGTATTGAAAAACGCTCTATTACACTGTTTCGTTCACAATTACGATATTTGCATAACCTCACAGTTTTTCACCAACTTATTGCAGTACAGAACGCTGTATCTCGCTAAATGACATCGTTCTTTAAGGTTTCACGATGCTTGCATGCGCTTCAACGAGAATATCACAATTTATCAGTTTCGCACTTGTAACGGTAGATCACGCAGTATTTGGCTTGTTCATGCCGTTTTGTGTGCATTCACAACATTTTACCTATCGCAGTTTAATACTCGCAATAAAACAACACTATCTCGTTAGATGACGTCGTTTTTGGTAGTTTCACGACGCTACCTAGCTTAAACTAACATAACTCAAACTAACCTAACCTTCGCACTTCTATCGTTAAAAAACGTTTTACTCGCAACTTTACAATGTTTTCTACAAGATTACGACGGTTTCATGCGCTTTCACATTAGATATCGTAGTTCCCGACTTGTAATGTTGAAAAACACTACATCTCACTAAGTGACATTGTTTAATGCGGTTTTACGACGATTGATATGTCAACCTAACCTAACATTCGCACTTGTATCTAAAGACGCTCAATTACACTGTTTCGTTCACAATTACGATATTTGCTTGACCTCACAGTTTCTCACCAACTTATTACAGTACAGAACGCTGTATCTCGCTAAATGACATCGTTCTTTAAGGTTTCACGATACTTGCATGCGCTTTACCGAGAATGTCACAACATAGCAGTTTCGCACTTGTAACGGTACAACATGCAGTATTTGGCTTGTTTATGCCGTTTTGAGTGCTTTCACAACATTTTACCTGTCGCAGTTTCGTACTAGCATTAAAACAACACTATCTTGTTAGATGACGTCGTTTTTGGTGGTTTCACGACGCTACCTAGCTTAAACTAACATAACTCAAACTAACCGAACCTTCGCACTTCTATCGTTAGAAAACGTTTTATTCGCTACTTTACAATGTTTTCTACAAGATTACGACGGTTTCATGCGCTTTCACATTAGATATCGCAGTTCCCGACTTGTAATGGTGAAAAACACAGCATCTCACTAAGTGACATTGTTTAACGCGGTTTTAGCGCGGTTCATATCTTAACCTAACCTAACCTTACCTAAACCAACCTAACCTAACCTAACCAAACCTTACCTAACATACCCTAACCTAACCTAACCTAACCTAACCTAACCAAACCTAACCTAACCTAACCTATTGTAACCTAACCTAACCTAACCTAACCTAACCTAACGACGTTTGCAAGCGCTTTCACATTAGATATCGCAGTTCCCGACTTGTAATGGTGAAAAACACTGCATCTCACTAAGTGACATTGTTTAATGCGGTTTTACGACGGTTCATATCTTAACCTAACCTAACATTCGTACTTGTATTGAAAAACGCTCTATTACACTGTTTCGTTCACAATTACGATATTTGCATAACCTCACAGTTTTTCACCAACTTATTGCAGTACAGAACGCTGTATCTCGCTAAATGACATCGTTCTTTAAGGTTTCACGATGCTTGCATGCGCTTTAACGAGAATATCACAATATAGCAGTTTCGCACTTGTAACGGTAGAACACGCAGTATTTGGCTTGTTCATGCCGTTTTGTGTGCATTCACAACATTTTACCTATCGCAGTTTAATACTCGCAATAAAACAACACTATCTCGTTAGATGACGTCGTTTTTGGTAGTTTCACGACGCTACCTAGCTTAAATTAACCTAACCTAACCTAACCTTCGCACTTCTATCGTTAGAAAACGTTTACTCGCAACTTTACAATGTTTTCTACAAGATTACGACGGTTTCAGGCGCTTTCACATTAGATATCGTAGCTCCCCACTTGTAATGTTGAAAAACACTACATCTCACTAAGTGACATTGTTTAATGCGGTTTTACGACGGTTGATATGTCAACCTAACCTAACATTCGCACTTGTATCTAAAGACGCTCAATTACACTGTTTCGTTCACAATTACGATATTTGCTTGACCTCACAGTTTCTCACCAACTTATTACAGTACAGAACGCTGTATCTCGCTAAATGACATCGTTCTTTAAGGTTTCACGATACTTGCATGCGCTTTACCGAGAATGTCACAACATAGCAGTTTCGCACTTGTAACGGTACAACACGCAGTATTTGGCTTGTTCATGCCGTTTTGAGTGCTTTCACAACATTTTACCTGTCGCAGTTTCGTACTCGCATTAAAACAACACTATCTCGTTAGATGACGTCGTTTTTGGTGGTTTCACGACGCTACCTAGCTTAAACTAACAGAACTCAAACTAACCGAACCTTCGCACTTCTATCGTTAGAAAACGTTTTATTCGCTACTTTACAATGTTTTCTACAAGATTACGACGGTTTCATGCGCTTTCACATTAGATATCGCAGTTCCCGACTTGTAATTGTGAAAAACACAGCATCTCAATAAGTGACATTGTTTAACGCGGTTTTAGCGCGGTTCATATCTTAACCTAACCTAACCTAACCTAAACCAACCTAACCTAACCTAACCTAACCTAACCAAACCTTACCTAACATACCCTAACCTAACCTAACCTAACCTAACCTAACCTAACGTAACCTAACCTAACCTAACCTAACCTAACCTAACCTAACGTATCCTAACCTAACCTAACCTAACCTAACCTAACCTAACCTAACCTAACGACGTTTGCAAGCGCTTTCACATTAGATATCGCAGTTCCCGACTTGTAATGGTGAAAAACACTGCATCTCACTAAGTGACATTGATTAATGCGGTTTTACGACGGTTCATATCTTAACCTAACCTAACATTCGCACTTGTATTAAAAAACGCTCTATTACACTGTTTCGTTCACAATTAGGATATTTGCATAACCTCACAGTTCTTCACCAACTTATTGCAGTACAGAACGCTGTATCTCGCTAAATGACATTGTTCTTTAAGGTTTCACGATGCTTGCATGCGCTTTAACGAGAATATCACAATATAGCAGTTTCGCACTTGTAACGGTAGAACACGCAGTATTTGGCTTGTTCATGCCGTTTTGTGTGCTTTCACAACATTTCACCTATCGCAGTTTAATACTCGCTATAAAACAACACTATCTCGTTAGATGACGTCGTTTTTGGTAGTTTCACGACGCTACCTAGCTTAAACTAACCTAACCTATCCTAACCTTCGCACTTCTATCGTTAGAAAACGTTTTACTCGCCACTTTACAATGTTTTCTACAAGATTACGACGGTTTCATGCGCTTTCACATTAGATATCGTAGTTCCCGACTTGTAATGTTGAAAAACACTACATCTCACTAAGTGACATTGTTTAATGCGGTTTTACGACGGTTGATATGTCAACCTAACCTAACATTCGCACTTGTATCTAAAGACGCTCAATTACACTGTTTCGTTCACAATTACGATATTTGCTTGACCTCACAGTTTCTCACCAACTTATTACAGTACAGAACGCTGTATCTCGCTATATGACATCGTTCTTTAAGGTTTCACGATACTTGCATGCGCTTTACCGAGAATGTCACAACATAGCAGTTTCGCACTTGTAACGGTACAACACGCAGTATTTG
The DNA here is from genome assembly GCF_043290135.1 of Rhipicephalus microplus. NCBI lineage: Eukaryota > Metazoa > Arthropoda > Arachnida > Ixodida > Ixodidae > Rhipicephalus > Rhipicephalus microplus. Next base: position 408,886 of record NW_027464658.1, on the reverse strand, counting down.
GCTTGTTCATGCCGTTTTGTATGCTTTCACAACATTTTACCCATCGCAGTTTCCTACTCGCAATAAAACAACACTATCTCGTTAGATGACGTCGTTTTTGGTGGTTTCACGACGCTACCTAGCTTAAACTAACATAACTCAACCTAACATAACCTTCGCACTTCTATCGTTAGAAAACGTTTTATTCGCTACTTTACAATGTTTTCTACAAGATTACGACGGTTTCATGCGCTTTCACATTAGTTTTCGCAGTTCCCGACTTGTAATGGTGGAAAACACAGCATCTCACTAAGTGACATTGTTTAATGCGGTTTTAGCGCGGTTCATCTCTTAACCTAACCTAACCTTACCTAACCCAACCTAACCTAACCTAACCTAACCAAACCTTACCTAACATACCCTAACCTAACCTAACCTAACCAAACCTAACCTAACCTAACCTAACCTAACCTAACCTAACGACGTTTGCAAGCGCTTTCACATTAGATATCGCAGTTCCCGACTTGTAATGGTGAAAACACTGCATCTCACTAAGTGACATTGTTTAATGCGGTTTTACGACGGTTCATACCTTAACCTAACCTAACCTAACCTTACCTAACCTAACCTAACCTAACCCAACCCAACTTAACCTAACCTAACCTAACCTAAACTAACCTAACCACACCTAACCTAACCTAACCTAACCAAACCCAACCTAACCCAACCCATCCCAACCTAACCTAACCTAAGCTAACCTAACCAAACCTAACCTAACCTAACTTAACCTAACCTAACGTAACCTAACCTAACCTATTCTAACGTAACCTAACCTTACCTGACCTAACCTAACCTAACGTAACCTAACCTAACCTAACATAACCTAACGTAACCTAACCTAACCTAACCTAACGTAACCTAACCTAACCTAACCCAACCTAACCCAACCCAACCCAACCCAACCTAACCTAACCTAACCTAACCTTACCTAACCTAACCAAATTATCCTTACCTAACCTAACCTAACCTAACGTAACCTAACCTAACCTAACCTAACGTAACCTAACCTAACGTAACCTAACCTAACCTAACCTAACCCAACCTAACCTAACCTAACCTAACCTAACCCAACTCAACCCAACCTAACCTAATCTAACCTAAACTAACCTAACCTAACCTAACCTAACCAAACCTAACATAACCTAACCTAACCTAACCTAACCTAACGACGGTTGCAAGCGCTTTCACATTAAATATCGCAGTTCCCCACTTTTAATGGTGAAAAACACTGCATCTCAGTAATTGACATTGTTTAATGCGGTTTTACGACGGTTCATATGTCAACCTAACCTAACATTCGCACTTGTATCTAAAGACGCTCAATTACACTGTTTCGTTCACAATTACGATATTTGCTTGACCTCACAGTTTCTCACCAACTTATTACAGCACAGAACGCTGTATCTCGCTAAATGACATCGTTCTTTAAGGTTTCACGATACTTGCATGCGCTTTACCGAGAATGTCACAACATAGCACTTTCGCACTTGTAACGGTACAACACGCAGTATTTGGCTTGTTCATGCCGTTTTGTGTGCTTTCACAACATTTTACCTATCGCAGTTTCGTACTCGCAATAAAACAACACTATCTCGTTAGACGACGTCGTTTTTGGTGGTTTCACGACGCTACCTTGCTTAAACTAACATAACTCAACCTAACATAACCTTCGCACTTCTATCGTTAGAAAACGTTTTACTCGCTACTTTACATTGCTTTCTACAACAATACGACGGTTTCAAGCGCTTTCACATTAGATATCGCAGTTCCCAACTTGTAAAGGTGAAAAACACTGCATCTCACTAAGTGACATTGTTTATTGCGGTTTTACGACGGTTCATACCTTAACCTAACGTAACCTAACCTAACCTAACCCAACCAAACCTAACATAACCTAACCTAACCTAACCTAACCAAACCTAACCTAACGTAACCTAACCTAACCTAACCTAACCTAACGACGTTTGCAAGTGCTTTCACATTAGATATCGCAGTTCCCAACTTGTAATGGTGAAAAAACCTGCATCTCACTAAGTGACATTGTTTAATGCGGTTTTACGACGGTTCATATCTTAACCTAACCTAACATTCGCACTTGTATTAAAAAACGCTCTATTACACTGTTTCGTTCACAATTAGGATATTTGCATAACCTCACAGTTTTTCACCAACTTATTGCAGTACAGAACGCTGTATCTCGCTAAATGACATCGTTCTTTAAGGTTTCACGATGCTTGCATGCGCTTTAACGAGAATATCACAACATAGCAGTTTCGCACTTGTAACGGTACAACACGCAGTATTTGGCTTGTTCATACCGTTTTGTGTGCTTTCACAACATTTCACCTATCGCAGTTTCGTACTCGCAATAAAACAACACTATCTCGTTAGATGACGTTGTTTTTGGTAGTTTCACGACGCTACCTAGCTTAAACTAACATAACTCAACCTAACATGACCTTCGCACTTCTATCGTTAGAAAACGTTTTACTCGCTACTTTACATTGCTTTCTACAACATTACGACGGTTTCAAGCGCTTTCACATTAGATATCACAGTTCCCAACTTGTAAAGGTGAAAAACACTGCATCTCACTAAGTGACATTGTTTAATGCGGTTTTACGACGGTTCATACCTTAACCTAACCTAACCTAACCTAACCTTACCTAACCTAACCTAACCTAACCCAACCCAACTTAACCTAACCTAACCTAACCTAAACTAACCTAACCCAACCTAACCTAACCTAACCTAACCCAACCTAACCCAACCCAACCCAACCTAACCTAACCTAACCTAACCTAACCAAACCTAACCTAACCTTACTTAACCTAACCTAACGTAACCTAACCTAACCTATTCTAACGTAACCTAACCTTACCTGACCTAACCTAACCTAACGTAACCTAACCTAACCTAACATAACCTAACGTAACCTAACCTAACCTAACCTAACGTAACCTAACCTAACCTAACCCAACCTAACCCAACCCAACCCAACAACACCCAACCCAACCTAACCTAACCTAACCTAACCTTACCTAACCTAACCACATTATCCTTACCTAACCTAACCTAACCTAACATAACCTAACCTAACCTAACGTAACCTAACCTAACGTAACCTAACCTAACCTTAGCTAACCTAACCCAACCTAACCTAACCTAACCTAACCTAACCCAACTCAACTCAACCCAACCTAACCTAATCTAACCTAACCTAACCTAACCTAACCTAACCAAACCTAACCTAACCTAACCTAACCTAACCTAACCTAACGACGGTTGCAAGCGCTTTCACATTAGATATCGCAGTTCCCAACTTGTAATGGTGAAAAACACTGCATCTCACTAAGTGACATTGTTTAATGCGGTTTTACGACGGTTCATATCTTAACCTAACCTAACATTCGTACTTGTATTGAAAAACGCTCTATTACACTGTTTCGTTCACAATTACGATATTTGCATAACCTCACAGTTTTTCACCAACTTATTGCAGTACAGAACGCTGTATCTCGCTAAATGACATCGTTCTTTAAGGTTTCACGATGCTTGCATGCGCTTCAACGAGAATATCACAATTTATCAGTTTCGCACTTGTAACGGTAGAACACGCAGTATTTGGCTTGTTCATGCCGTTTTGTGTGCATTCACAACATTTTACCTATCGCAGTTTAATACTCGCAATAAAACAACACTATCTCGTTAGATGACGTCGTTTTTGGTAGTTTCACGACGCTACCTAGCTTAAACTAACATAACTCAAACTAACCTAACCTTCGCACTTCTATCGTTAAAAAACGTTTTACTCGCAACTTTACAATGTTTTCTACAAGATTACGACGGTTTCATGCGCTTTCACATTAGATATCGTAGTTCCCGACTTGTAATGTTGAAAAACACTACATCTCACTAAGTGACATTGTTTAATGCGGTTTTACGACGATTGATATGCCAACCTAACCTAACATTCGCACTTGTATCTAAAGACGCTCAATTACACTGTTTCGTTCACAATTACGATATTTGCTTGACCTCACAGTTTCTCACCAACTTATTACAGTACAGAACGCTGTATCTCGCTAAATGACATCGTTCTTTAAGGTTTCACGATACTTGCATGCGCTTTACCGAGAATGTCACAACATAGCAGTTTCGCACTTGTAACGGTACAACATGCAGTATTTGGCTTGTTTATGCCGTTTTGAGTGCTTTCACAACATTTTACCTGTCGCAGTTTCGTACTAGCATTAAAACAACACTATCTTGTTAGATGACGTCGTTTTTGGTGGTTTCACGACGCTACCTAGCTTAAACTAACATAACTCAAACTAACCGAACCTTCGCACTTCTATCGTTAGAAAACGTTTTATTCGCTACTTTACAATGTTTTCTACAAGATTACGACGGTTTCATGCGCTTTCACATTAGATATCGCAGTTCCCGACTTGTAATGGTGAAAAACACAGCATCTCACTAAGTGACATTGTTTAACGCGGTTTTAGCGCGGTTCATATCTTAACCTAACCTAACCTTACCTAAACCAACCTAACCTAACCTAACCAAACCTTACCTAACATACCCTAACCTAACCTAACCTAACCTAACCTAACCAAACCTAACCTAACCTAACCTATTGTAACCTAACCTAACCTAACCTAACCTAACCTAACGACGTTTGCAAGCGCTTTCACATTAGATATCGCAGTTCCCGACTTGTAATGGTGAAAAACACTGCATCTCACTAAGTGACATTGTTTAATGCGGTTTTACGACGGTTCATATCTTAACCTAACCTAACATTCGTACTTGTATTGAAAAACGCTCTATTACACTGTTTCGTTCACAATTACGATATTTGCATAACCTCACAGTTTTTCACCAACTTATTGCAGTACAGAACGCTGTATCTCGCTAAATGACATCGTTCTTTAAGGTTTCACGATGCTTGCATGCGCTTTAACGAGAATATCACAATATAGCAGTTTCGCACTTGTAACGGTAGAACACGCAGTATTTGGCTTGTTCATGCCGTTTTGTGTGCATTCACAACATTTTACCTATCGCAGTTTAATACTCGCAATAAAACAACACTATCTCGTTAGATGACGTCGTTTTTGGTAGTTTCACGACGCTACCTAGCTTAAATTAACCTAACCTAACCTAACCTTCGCACTTCTATCGTTAGAAAACGTTTACTCGCAACTTTACAATGTTTTCTACAAGATTACGACGGTTTCAGGCGCTTTCACATTAGATATTGTAGCTCCCCACTTGTAATGTTGAAAAACACTACATCTCACTAAGTGACATTGTTTAATGCGGTTTTACGACGGTTGATATGTCAACCTAACCTAACATTCGCACTTGTATCTAAAGACGCTCAATTACACTGTTTCGTTCACAATTACGATATTTGCTTGACCTCACAGTTTCTCACCAACTTATTACAGTACAGAACGCTGTATCTCGCTAAATGACATCGTTCTTTAAGGTTTCACGATACTTGCATGCGCTTTACCGAGAATGTCACAACATAGCAGTTTCGCACTTGTAACGGTACAACACGCAGTATTTGGCTTGTTCATGCCGTTTTGAGTGCTTTCACAACATTTTACCTGTCGCAGTTTCGTACTCGCATTAAAACAACACTATCTCGTTAGATGACGTCGTTTTTGGTGGTTTCACGACGCTACCTAGCTTAAACTAACAGAACTCAAACTAACCGAACCTTCGCACTTCTATCGTTAGAAAACGTTTTATTCGCTACTTTACAATGTTTTCTACAAGATTACGACGGTTTCATGCGCTTTCACATTAGATATCGCAGTTCCCGACTTGTAATGGTGAAAAACACAGCATCTCAATAAGTGACATTGTTTAACGCGGTTTTAGCGCGGTTCATATCTTAACCTAACCTAACCTAACCTAAACCAACCTAACCTAACCTAACCTAACCAAACCTTACCTAACATACCCTAACCTAACCTAACCTAACCTAACCTAACCTAACGTAACCTAACCTAACCTAACCTAACCTAACGTATCCTAACCTAACCTAACCTAACCTAACCTAACCTAACCTAACGACGTTTGCAAGCGCTTTCACATTAGATATCGCAGTTCCCGACTTGTAATGGTGAAAAACACTGCATCTCACTAAGTGACATTGATTAATGCGGTTTTACGACGGTTCATATCTTAACCTAACCTAACATTCGCACTTGTATTAAAAAACGCTCTATTACACTGTTTCGTTCACAATTAGGATATTTGCATAACCTCACAGTTCTTCACCAACTTATTGCAGTACAGAACGCTGTATCTCGCTAAATGACATTGTTCTTTAAGGTTTCACGATGCTTGCATGCGCTTTAACGAGAATATCACAATATAGCAGTTTCGCACTTGTAACGGTAGAACACGCAGTATTTGGCTTGTTCATGCCGTTTTGTGTGCTTTCACAACATTTCACCTATCGCAGTTTAATACTCGCTATAAAACAACACTATCTCGTTAGATGACGTCGTTTTTGGTAGTTTCACGACGCTACCTAGCTTAAACTAACCTAACCTATCCTAACCTTCGCACTTCTATCGTTAGAAAACGTTTTACTCGCCACTTTACAATGTTTTCTACAAGATTACGACGGTTTCATGCGCTTTCACATTAGATATCGTAGTTCCCGACTTGTAATGTTAAAAACACTACATCTCACTAAGTGACATTGTTTAATGCGGTTTTACGACGGTTGATATGTCAACCTAACCTAACATTCGCACTTGTATCTAAAGACGCTCAATTACACTGTTTCGTTCACAATTACGATATTTGCTTGACCTCACAGTTTCTCACCAACTTATTACAGTACAGAACGCTGTATCTCGCTAAATGACATCGTTCTTTAAGGTTTCACGATACTTGCATGCGCTTTACCGAGAATGTCACAACATAGCAGTTTCGCACTTGTAACGGTACAACACGCAGTATTTGGCTTGTTCATGCCGTTTTGTGTGCTTTCACAACATTTTACCCATCGCAGTTTCGTACTCGCAATAAAACAACACTATCTCGTTAGATGACGTCGTTTTTGGTGGTTTCACGACGCTACCTAGCTTAAACTAACATAACTCAACCTAACATAACCTTCGCACTTCTATCGTTAGAAAACGTTTTATTCGCTACTTTACAATGTTTTCTACAAGATTACGACGGTTTCATGCGCTTTCACATTAGTTTTCGCAGTTCCCGACTTGTAATGGTGGAAAACACAGCATCTCACTAAGTGACATTGTTTAATGCGGTTTTAGCGCGGTTCATCTCTTAACCTAACCTAACCTTACCTAACCCAACCTAACCTAACCTAACCTAACCAAACCTTACCTAACATACCCTAACCTAACCTAACCTAACCAAACCTAACCTAACCTAACCTAACCTAACCTAACCTAACGACGTTTGCAAGCGCTTTCACATTAGATATCGCAGTTCCCGACTTGTAATGGTGAAAACACTGCATCTCACTAAGTGACATTGTTTAATGCGGTTTTACGACGGTTCATACCTTAACCTAACCTAACCTAACCTTACCTAACCTAACCTAACCCAACCCAACTTAACCTAACCTAACCTAACCTAACCTAAACTAACCTAACCCAACCTAACCTAACCTAACCTAACCAAACCCAACCTAACCCAACCCATCCCAACCTAACCTAACCTAAGCTAACCTAACCAAACCTAACCTAACCTAACTTAACCTAACCTAACGTAACCTAACCTAACCTATTCTAACGTAACCTAACCTTACCTGACCAAACCTAACCTAACGTAACCTAACCTAACATAACCTAACGTAACCTAACCTAACCTAACCTAACGTAACCTAACCTAACCTAACCTAACCCAACCTAACCCAACCCAACCCAACCCAACAACACCCAACCCAACCTAACCTAACCTAACCTAACCTTACCTAACCTAACCAAATTATTCTTACCTAACCTAACCTAACCTAACGTAACCTAACCTAACCTAACCTAACGTAACCTAACCTAACGTAACCTAACCTAACCTAACCTAACCCAACCTAACCTAACCTAACCTAACCTAACCCAACTCAACCCAACCTAACCTAATCTAACCTAAACTAACCTAACCTAACCTAACCTAACCTAACCTAACCTAACCTAACCTAACCTAACGACGGTTGCAAGCGCTTTCACATTAAATATCGCAGTTCCCCACTTTTAATGGTGAAAAACACTGCATCTCAGTAATTGACATTGTTTAATGCGGTTTTACGACGGTTCATATCTTAACCTAACCTAACATTCGCACTTGTATCTAAAAACGCTCTATTACACTGTTTTGTTCACAATTACGATATTTGCATAACCTCACAGTTTTTCACCAACTTATTGCAGTACAGAACGCTGTATCTCGCTAAATGACATTGTTTTTTAAGGTTTCACGATGCTTGCATGCGATTTAACGAGAATATCACAATATAGCAGTTTCGCACTTGTAACGGTAGAACACGCAGTATTTGGCTTGTTCATGCCGTTTTGTGTGCTTTCACAACATTTCACCTATCGCAGTTTAATACTCGCTATAAAACAACACTATCTCGTTAGATGACGTCGTTTTTGGTAGTTTCACGACGCTACCTAGCTTAAACTAACCTAACCTAACCTAACCTTCGCACTTCTATCGTTAGAAAACGTTTTACTCGCCACTTTATAATGTTTTCTACAAGATTACGACGGTTTCATGCGCTTTCACATTAGATATCGTATATCCCGACTTGTAATGTTGAAAAACACTACATCTCACTAAGTGACATTGTTTAATGCGGTTTTACGACGGTTGATATGTCAACCTAACCTAACATTCGCACTTGTATCTAAAGACGCTCAATTACACTGTTTCGTTCACAATTACGATATTTGCTTGACCTCACAGTTTCTCACCAACTTATTACAGTACAGAACGCTGTATCTCGCTAAATGACATCGTTCTTTAAGGTTTCACGATACTTGCATGCGCTTTACCGAGAATGTCACAACATAGCACTTTCGCACTTGTAACGGTACAACACGCAGTATTTGGCTTGTTTTATGCCGTTTTGTGTGCTTTCACAACATTTTACCTATCGCAGTTTCGTACTCGCAATAAAACAACACTATCTCGTTAGACGACGTCGTTTTTGGTGGTTTCACGACGCTACCTAGCTTAAACTAACATAACTCAACCTAACATAACCTTCGCACTTCTATCGTTAGAAAACGTTTTACTCGCTACTTTACATTGCTTTCTACAACAATACGACGGTTTCAAGCGCTTTCACATTAGATATCGCAGTTCTCAACTTGTAAAGGTGAAAAACACTGCATCTCACTAAGTGACATTGTTTATTGCGGTTTTACGACGGTTCATACCTTAACCTAACGTAACCTAACCTAACCTAACCCAACCTAACCTAACATAACCTAACCTAACCAAACCTAACCTAACGTAACCTAACCTAACCTAACCTAACCTAACGACGTTTGCAAGTGCTTTCACATTAGATATCGCAGTTCCCAACTTGTAATGGTGAAAAACACTGCATCTCACTAAGTGACATTGTTTAATGCGGTTTTACGACGGTTCATATCTTAACCTAACCTAACATTCGCACTTGTATTAAAAAACGCTCTATTACACTGTTTCGTTCACAATTAGGATATTTGCATAACCTCACAGTTTTTCACCAACTTATTGCAGTACAGAACGCTGTATCTCGCTAAATGACATCGTTCTTTAAGGTTTCACGATGCTTGCATGCACTTTAACGAGAATATCACAACATAGCAGTTTCGCACTTGTAACGGTACAACACGCAGTATTTGGCTTGTTCATGCCGTTTTGTGTGCTTTCACAACATTTCACCTATCGCAGTTTCGTACTCGCAATAAAACAACACTATCTCGTTAGATGACGTTGTTTTTGGTAGTTTCACGACGCTACCTAGCTTAAACTAACATAACTCAACCTAACATGACCTTCGCACTTCTATCGTTAGAAAACGTTTTACTCGCTACTTTACATTGCTTTCTACAACATTACGACGGTTTCAAGCGCTTTCACATTAGATATCACAGTTCCCAACTTGTAAAGGTGAAAAACACTGCATCTCACTAAGTGACATTGTTTATTGCGGTTTTACGACGGTTCATACCTTAACCTAACGTAACCTAACCTAACCTAACCCAACCTAACCTAACATAACCTAACCTAACCTAACCTAACCTAACCTTACCTAACCTAACCTAACCTAACCCAACCCAACTTAACCTAACCTAACCTAACCTAAACTAACCTAACCCAACCTAACCTAACCTAACCTAACCCAACCTAACCCAACCCAACCCAACCTAACCTAACCTAAGCTAACCTAACCTAACCTAACCAAACCTAACCTAACCTTACTTAACCTAACCTAACGTAACCTAACCTAACCTATTCTAACGTAACCTAACCTTACCTGACCTAACCTAACCTAACGTAACCTAACCTAACCTAACATAACCTAACGTAACCTAACCTAACCTAACCTAACGTAACCTAACCTAACCTAACCCAACCTAACCCAACCCAACCCAACAACACCCAACCCAACCTAACCTAACCTAACCTAACCTTACCTAACCTAACCAAATTATCCTTACCTAACCTAACCTAACCTTACGTAACCTAACCTAACCTAACCTAACGTAACCTAACCTAACGTAACCTAACCTAACCTAACCTAACCTAACCCAACCTAACCTAACCTAACCTAACCTAACCCCACTCAACCCAACCTAACCTAATCTAACCTAACCTAACCAAACCTAACCTAACCAAACCTAACCTAACCTAACCTAACCTAACCTAACCTAACGACGGTTGCAAGCGCTTTCACATTAAATATCGCAGTTCCCCACTTTTAATGGTGAAAAACACTGCATCTCAGTAATTGACATTGTTTAATGCGGTTTTACGACGGTTCATATCTTAACCTAACCTAACATTCGCACTTGTATCTAAAAACGCTCTATTACACTGTTTTGTTCACAATTACGATATTTGCATAACCTCACAGTTTTTCACCAACTTATTGCAGTACAGAACGCTGTATCTCGCTAAATGACATTGTTCTTTAAGGTTTCACGATGCTTGCATGCGATTTAACGAGAATATCACAATATAGCAGTTTCGCACTTGTAACGATAGAACACGCAGTATTTGGCTTGTTCATGCCGTTTTGTGTGCTTTCACAACATTTCACCTATCGCAGTTTAATACTCGCTATAAAACAACACTATCTCGTTAGATGACGTCGTTTTTGGTAGTTTCACGACGCTACCTAGCTTAAACTAACCTAACCTAACCTAACCTTCGCACTTCTATCGTTAGAAAACGTTTTACTCGCCACTTTACAATGTTTTCTACAAGATTACGACGGTTTCATGCGCTTTCACATTAGATATCGTAGTTCCCGACTTGTAATGTTGAAAAACACTACATCTGACTAAGTAACATTGTTTAATGCGGTTTTACGACGGTTGATATGTCAACCTAACCTAACATTCGCACTTGTAACTAAAGACGCTCAATTACACTGTTTCGTTCACAATTACGATATTTGCTTGACCTCACAGTTTCTCACCAACTTATTACAGTACAGAACGCTGTATCTCGCTAAATGACATCGTTCTTTAAGGTTTCACGATACTTGCATGCGCTTTACCGAGAATGTCACAACATAGCACTTTCGCACTTGTAACGGTACAACACGCAGTATTTGGCTTGTTCATGCCGTTTTGTGTGCTTTCACAACATTTTACCTATCGCAGTTTCGTACTCGCAATAAAACAACACTATCTCGTTAGATGACGTCGTTTTTGGTGGTTTCACGACGCTACCTAGCTTAAACTACCATAACTCAACCTAACATAACCTTCGCACTTCTATCGTTAGAAAACGTTTTACCCGCTACTTTACATTGCTTTCTACAACATTACGACGGTTTCAAGCGCTTTCGCATTAGATATCGCAGTTCCCAACTTGTAAAGGTGAAAAACACTGCATCTCACTAAGTGACATTGTTTATTGCGGTTTTACGACGGTTCATACCTTAACCTAACGTACCTAACCTAACCTAACCCAACCTAACCTAACATAACCTAACCTAACCTAACCTAAACAAACCTAACCTAACGTAACCTAACCTAACCTAACCTAACCTAACGACGTTTGCAAGTGCTTTCACATTAGATATCGCAGTTCCCAACTTGTAATGGTGAAAAACACTGCATCTCACTAAGTGACATTGTTTAATGCGGTTTTACGACGGTTCATATCTTAACCTAACCTAACATTCATACTTGTATTGAAAAACGCTCTATTACACTGTTTCGTTCACAATTACGATATTTGCATAACCTCACAGTTTTTCACCAACTTATTGCAGTACAGAACGCTGTATCTCGCTAAATGACATCGTTCTTTAAGGTTTCACGATGCTTGCATGCGCTTCAACGAGAATATCACAATTTAGCAGTTTCGCACTTGTAACGGTAGAACACGCAGTATTTGGCTTGTTCATGCCGTTTTGTGTGCATTCACAACATTTTACCTATCGCAGTTTAATACTCGCAATAAAACAACACTATCTCGTTAGATGACGTCGTTTTTGGTAGTTTACCGACGCTACCTAGCTTAAACTAACCTAACCTAACCTAACCTTCGCACTTCTATCGTTAGAAAACGTTTTACTCGCAACTTTACAATGTTTTCTACAAGATTACGACGGTTTCATGCGCTTTCACATTAGATATCGTAGTTCCCGACTTGTAATGTTGAAAAACACTACATCTCACTAAGTGACATTGTTTAATGCGGTTTAACGACGATTGATATGTCAACCTAACCTAACATTCGCACTTGTATCTAAAGACGCTCAATTACACTGTTTCGTTCACAATTACGATATTTGCTTGACCTCACAGTTTCTCACCAACTTATTACAGTACAGAACGCTGTATCTCGCTAAATGACATCGTTCTTTAAGGTTTCACGATACTTGCATGCGCTTTACCGAGAATGTCACAACATAGCAGTTTCGCACTTGTAACGGTACAACATGCAGTATTTGGCTTGTTCATGCCGTTTTGAGTGCTTTCACAACATTTTACCTGTCGCAGTTTCGTACTCGCATTAAAAACACTATCTCGTTAGATGACGTCGTTTTTGGTGGTTTCACGACGCTACCTAGCTTAAACTAACATAACTCAAACTAACCGAACCTTCGCACTTCTATCGTTAGAAAACGTTTTATTCGCTACTTTACAATGTTTTCTACAAGATTACGACGGTTTCATGCGCTTTCACATTAGATATCGCAGTTCCCGACTTGTAAAGGTGAAAAACACTGCATCTCACTAAGTGACATTGTTTATTGCGGTTTTACGACGGTTCATACCTTAACCTAACGTAACCTAACCTAACCTAACCCAACCTAACCTAACATAACCTAACCTAACCTAACCTAACCTAACCTAACCAAACCTAACCTAACGTAACCTAACCTAACCTAACCTAACCTAACCTAACCTAACCTAACGACGTTTGCAAGTGCTTTCACATTAGATATCGCAGTTCCCAACTTGTAATGGTGAAAAACACTGCATCTCACTAAGTGACATTGTTTAATGCGGTTTTACGACGGTTCATATCTTAACCTAACCTAACATTCGTACTTGTATTGAAAAACGCTCTATTACACTGTTTCGTTCACAATTACGATATTTGCATAACCTCACAGTTTTTCACCAACTTATTGCAGTACAGAACGCTGTATCTCGCTAAATGACATCGTTCTTTAAGGTTTCACGATGCTTGCATGCGCTTTAGCGAGAATATCACAATATAGCAGTTTCGCTCTTGTAACGGTAGAACACGCAGTATTTGGCTTGTTCATGCCGTTTTGTGTGCATTCAGAACATTTTACCTATCGCAGTTTAATACTCGCAATAAAACAACACTATCTCGTTAGATGACGTCGTTTTTGGTAGTTTCACGACGCTACCTAGCTTAAATTAACCTAACCTAACCTAACCTTCGCACTTCTATCGTTAGAAAACGTTTACTCGCAACTTTACAATGTTTTCTACAAGATTACGACGGTTTCATGCGCTTTCACATTAGATATCGTAGTTCCCGACTTGTAATGTTGAAAAACACTACATCTCACTAAGTGACATTGTTTAATGCGGTTTTACGACGGTTGATATGTCAACCTAACCTAACATTCGCACTTGTATCTAAAGACGCTCAATTACACTGTTTCGTTCACAATTACGATATTTGCTTGACCTCACAGTTTCTCACCAACTTATTACAGTACAGAACGCTGTATCTCGCTAAATGACATCGTTCTTTAAGGTTTCACGATACTTGCATGCGCTTTACCGAGAATGTCACAACATAGCAGTTTCGCACTTGTAACGGTACAACACGCAGTATTTGGCTTGTTCATGCCGTTTTGAGTGCTTTCACAACATTTTACCTGTCGCAGTTTCGTACTCGCATTAAAACAACACTATCTCGTTAGATGACGTCGTTTTTGGTGGTTTCACGACGCTACCTAGCTTAAACTAACATAACTCAAACTAACCGAACCTTCGCACTTCTATCGTTAGAAAACGTTTTATTCGCTACTTTACAATGTTTTCTACAAGATTACGACGGTTTCATGCGCTTTCACATTAGATATCGCAGTTCCCGACTTGTAATGGTGAAAAACACAGCATCTCAATAAGTGACATTGTTTAACGCGGTTTCAGCGCGGTTCATATCTTAACCTAACCTAACCTTACCTAAACCAACCTAACCTAACCTAACCTAACCAAACCTTACCTAACATACCCTAACCTAACCTAACCTAACCTAACCTAACCAAACCTAACCTAACCTAACCTAACGTAACCTAACCTAACCTAACCTAACCTAACCTAACCTAACCTAACGACGTTTGCAAGCGCTTTCACATTAGATATCGCAGTTCCCGACTTGTAATGGTGAAAAACACTGCATCTCACTAAGTGACATTGATTAATGCGGTTTTACGACGGTTCATATCTTAACCTAACCTAACATTCGCACTTGTATTAAAAAACGCTCTATTACACTGTTTCGTTCACAATTAGGATATTTGCATAAATTCACAGTTTTTCACCAACTTATTGCAGTACAGAACGCTGTATCTCGCTAAATGACATTGTTCTTTAAGGTTTCACGATGCTTGCATGCGATTTAACGAGAATATCACAATATAGCAGTTTCGCACTTGTAACGGTAGAACACGCAGTATTTGGCTTGTTCTTGCCGTTTTTGTGCTTTCACAACATTTCACCTATCGCAGTTTAATACTCGCTATAAAACAACACTATCTCGTTAGATGACGTCGTTTTTGGTAGTTTCACGACGCTACCTAGCTTAAACTAACCTAACCTAACCTAACCTTCGCACTTCTATCGTTAGAAAACGTTTTACTCGCCACTTTACAATGTTTTCTACAAGATTACGACGGTTTCATGCGCTTTCACATTACATATCGTAGTTCCCGACTTGTAATGTTGAAAAACACTACATCTCACTAAGTGACATTGTTTAATGCGGTTTTACGACAGTTGATATGTCAACCTAACCTAACATTCGCACTTGTATCTAAAGACGCTCAATTACACTGTTTCGTTCACAATTACGATATTTGCTTGACCTCACAGTTTCTCACCAACTTATTACAGTACAGAACGCTGTATCTCGCTAAATGACATCGTTCTTTAAGGTTTCACGATACTTGCATGCGCTTTACCGAGAATGTCACAACATAGCAGTTTCGCACTTGTAACGGTACAACACGCAGTATTTGGCTTGTTCATGCCGTTTTGTGTGCTTTCACAACATTTTACCCATCGCAGTTTCGTACTCGCAATAAAACAACACTATCTCGTTAGATGACGTCGTTTTTGGTGGTTTCACGACGCTACCTAGCTTAAACTAACATAACTCAACCTAACATAACCTTCGCACTTCTATCGTTAGAAAACGTTTTATTCGCTACTTTACAATGTTTTCTACAAGATTACGACGGTTTCATGCGCTTTCACATTAGTTTTCGCAGTTCCCGACTTGTAATGGTGGAAAACACAGCATCTCACTAAGTGACATTGTTTAATGCGGTTTTAGCGCGGTTCATATCTTAACCTAACCTAACCTTACCTAACCCAACCTAACCTAACCTAACCTAACCAAACCTTACCTAACATACCCTAACCTAACCTAACGTAACCTAACCTAACCTAACCTAACCTAACCTAACGACGTTTGCAAGTGCTTTCACATTAGATATCGCAGTTCCCAACTTGTAATGGTGAAAAACACTGCATCTCACTAAGTGACATTGTTTAATGCGGTTTTACGACGGTTCATATCTTAACCTAACCTAACATTCGCACTTGTATTAAAAAACGCTCTATTACACTGTTTCGTTCACAATTAGGATATTTGCATAACCTCACAGTTTTTCACCAACTTATTGCAGTACAGAACGCTGTATCTCGCTAAATGACATCGTTCTTTAAGGTTTCACGATGCTTGCATGCGCTTTAACGAGAATATCACAACATAGCAGTTTCGCACTTGTAACGGTACAACACGCAGTATTTGGCTTGTTCATGCCGTTTTGTGTGCTTTCACAACATTTTACCTATCGCAGTTTCGTACTCGCAATAAAACAACACTATCTCGTTAGATGACGTCGTTTTTGGTGGTTTCACGACGCTACCTAGCTTAAACTAACATAACTCAACCTAACATAACCTTCGCACTTCTATCGTTAGAAAACGTTTTACTCGCTACTTTACATTGCTTTCTACAACATTACGACGGTTTCAAGCGCTTTCACATTAGATATCACAGTTCCCAACTTGTAAAGGTGAAAAACACTGCTTCTCACTAAGTGACATTGTTTAATGCGGTTTTACGACGGTTCATACCTTAACCTAACCTAACCTAACCTAACCTTACCTAACCTAACCTAACCTAACCCAACCCAACTTAACCTAACCTAACCTAACCTAAACTAACCTAACCCAACCTAACCTAACCTAACCTAACCCAACCTAACCCAACCCAACCCAACCTAACCTAACCTAAGCTAACCTAACCTAACCTAACCAAACCTAACCTGACCTTACTTAACCTAACCTAACGTAACCTAACCTAACCTATTCTAACGTAACCTAACCTTACCTGACCTAACCTAACCTATCGTAACCTAACCTAACCTAACATAACCTAACGTAACCTAACCTAACCTAACCTAACGTAACCTAACCTAACCTAACCCAACCTAACCCAACCCAACCCAACCCAACAACACCCAACCCAACCTAACCTAACCTAACCTAACCTTACCTAACCTAACCAAATCATCCTTACCTAACCTAACCTAACCTAACGTAACCTACCCTAACCTAACCTAACGTAACCTAACCTAACGTAACCTAACCTAACCTAACCTAACCTAACCCAACCTAACCTAACCTAACCTAACCTAACCCCACTCAACCCAACCTAACCTAATCTAACCTAACCTAACCTAACCTAACCTAACCTAACCAAACCTAACCTAACCTAACCTAACCTAACCTAACCTAACCTAACCTAACGACGGTTGCAAGCGCTTTCACATTAAATATCGCAGTTCCCCACTTTTAATGGTGAAAAACACTGCATCTCAGTAATTGACATTGTTTAATGCGGTTTTACGACGGTTCATATCTTAACCTAACCTAACATTCGCACTTGTATCTAAAAACGCTCTATTACACTATTTTGTTCACAATTACGATATTTGCATAACCTCACAGTTTTTCACCAACTTATTGCAGTACAGAACGCTGTATCTCGCTAAATGACATTGTTCTTTAAGGTTTCACGATGCTTGCATGCGATGTAACGAGAATATCACAATATAGCAGTTTCGCACTTGTAACGGTAGAACACGCAGTATTTGGCTTGTTCATGCCGTTTTGTGTGCTTTCACAACATTTCACCTATCGCAGTTTAATACTCGCTATAAAACAACACTATCTCGTTAGATGACGTCGTTTTTGGTAGTTTCACGACGCTACCTAGCTTAAACTAACCTAACCTAACCTAACCTTCGCACTTCTATCGTTAGAAAACGTTTTACTCGCCACTTTACAATGTTTTCTACAAGATTACGACGGTTTCATGCGCTTTCACATTAGATATCGTAGTTCCCGACTTGTAATGTTGAAAAACACTACATCTCACTAAGTAACATTGTTTAATGCGGTTTTACGACGGTTGATATGTCAACCTAACCTAACATTCGCACTTGTAACTAAAGACGCTCAATTACACTGTTTCGTTCACAATTACGATATTTGCTTGACCTCACAGTTTCTCACCAACTTATTACAGTCCAGAACGCTGTATCTCGCTAAATGACATCGTTCATTAAGGTTTCACGATACTTGCATGCGCTTTACCGAGAATGTCACAACATAGCACTTTCGCACTTGTAACGGTACAACACGCAGTATTTGGCTTGTTCATGCCGTTTTGTGTGCTTTCACAACATTTTACCTATCGCAGTTTCGTACTCGCAATAAAACAACACTATCTCGTTAGATGACGTCGTTTTTGGTGGTTTCACGACGCTACCTAGCTTAAACTAACATAACTCAACCTAACATAACCTTCGCACTTCTATCGTTAGAAAACGTTTTACTCGCTACTTTACATTGCTTTCTACAACATTACGACGGTTTCAAGCGCTTTCGCATTAGATATCGCAGTTCCCAACTTGTAAAGGTGAAAAACACTGCATCTCACTAAGTGACATTGTTTATTGCGGTTTTACGACGGTTCATACCTTAACCTAACGTAACCTAACCTAACCCAACCTAACCTAACATAACCTAACCTAACCTAACCTAACCAAACCTAACCTAACGTAACCTAACCTAACCTAACCTAACCTAACGACGTTTGCAAGTGCTTTCACATTAGATATCGCAGTTCCCAACTTGTAATGGTGAAAAACACTGCATCTCACTAAGTGACATTGTTTAATGCGGTTTTACGACGGTTCATATCTTAACCTAACCTAACATTCATACTTGTATTGAAAAACGCTCTATTACACTGTTTCGTTCACAATTACGATATTTGCATAACCTCACAGTTTTTCACCAACTTATTGCAGTACAGAACGCTGTATCTCGCTAAATGACATCGTTCTTTAAGGTTTCACGATGCTTGCATGCGCTTCAACGAGAATATTGTCACGATGAGTCACAAGTACTGGGGGATTTATTAAACCACCAGGTAGCTAGCACTAGGACGATGCGTGAGTCGTGGCTGGCTCTCGAGCAAAGAAGAACGCGATCTTCTTTTTTCCTCCAGATTTAGAGCCGCTCCTGCTGTCAACCCACTACGTGCTGGCGGCATTATCCCCCCTTCCGAAAAGAAAAAAAAAACAAGTACCAAAAAGAGGAAAGGAAAGTACATAGCAGCACCGCGATGCTACTACATAGGCACGTAAAAAAATGGAAATTCGGATGAAGTGAAAGTAAAAATTGAAGAGCGTGCCAACATAGGAAACGTCAATGAACGAGAAAGTAAGTTCACAAAATAAACAAAAAACACAAAGAACGCTGTACGGTAAAGGAAAAGTTACGAACAACACGCAATAAATGGCTTCATGCGCAACACATGAACGACGTCCGGCCTCAGCCGTGTCCTGCTCCGTGCATGGGGTGTTGAGTCCGGAACCACTTCGTAGTTCACGTCACTGACGCGGCGTAACACTTTATATGGGCCAAAGTACCGGCTCAGCAACTTTTCACTAAGGCCACGGCGGCGGACGGGCGTCCACACCCAAACTTGATCTCCGGGGCTGTAAAACACTTCTCTGTGGCGGGTATTATAGCGTCGTGTGTCTGCCTGCTGTTGCTGGCCGATGTGCAGTCGCGCGAGCTGCCGGGCTTCCTCGGCACGCTCTGCGAATTCTTCGGCGTCTGTTGCCAACTCGTCTTCGTCCTGACACGGTAGCATTGAGTCTAGCATGGTCTGCACTTCGCGGCCGTAGAGAAGCCGAAATGGCGTGAATCGCGTGGTCTCTTGCACGGCGGTATTATACGCGAAGGTCACGTAAGGCAAGATCCGGTCCCATATTTTGTGCTGTACGTCGATGTACATTGAGATCATGTCTGCGAGGGTCTTATTCAGTCGTTCAGTAAGTCCGTTGGTTTGCGGGTGGTACGCAGTTGTCCTTCGGTGTCTGGTGTTGCTCAGTTTGAAAACTTCGTCCGTAAGCTGCGCCGTGAATGCCGTCCCTCTGTCCGTTATTACACTGGAAGGAGCACCGTGTCGTAACACGATGTGGCGCATGAAAAATTGTGCTACCTCAGAAGCCGTGGCTCGTGGGATCGCCTGGGTTTCAGCGTAGCGTGTCAAATAGTCGGTCGCGACGATCACCCATTTGTTGCTGTCCGCAGACATAGGAAATGGCCCGAGAATGTCCATGCCGACTTGGTCAAACGGCGTGCAGGGTGCTTCAATGGGCTGAAGTAAACCAGCTGGCTTAACAGATGGTTGCTTTCGGCGCTGACATTCCCGACAGCTCTTTACGTACTTCTTTACGCTTGCTGAAAGTCCTGGCCAATAGTACCTCTCGCTCACTCTGGCAAGTGTCCTTGAGTAGCCCAGATGACCGGATGTGGGTTCGTCATGGCAAGCGAAGAGGACGTCGTCTCGCATGTCTCGAGGAACCACCAGGAGGTAAGCACGATTGTTCGAACGAGCGTTCTTCTTGTACAGCACACCGTGTCGTAGGCAGAACGACGTCAACGAGCGGGATAAATGACGTGGTATAATTGCGCCCTGGCCCTCTAAATGATCAATGATTGGACGAATCTCTGCATCATCTCGCTGTCGTTTGCCCAAGTCTGATGCACTAACAGCGCCCAGAAAGCCTTCGTCTTCCTCTGCTTCCTGACTGACGACATGAAGGGGTGCGCGTGACAGTGTGTCAGCGTCCTCATGCTTACGGCCGGACTTATGGACGATGGTGACATCAAATTCCTGCAGCCTCAAACTCCACCGTGCTAGCCGACCTGAAGGGTCACGCAGGCTTGCCAACCAACAGAGCGCGTGATGGTCCGTCACTATCTTGAAGCGACGACCATAAAGGTACGGGCGGAACTTGGTGATTGCCCACACGACTGCGAGGCACTCTTTCTCCGTAGTGGAATAATTCGCCTCGGCACGGGATAGAGAGCGGCTGGCGTAGGCTATCACTCTTTCGATGTCCTCTTGACGCTGAACGAGCACTGCACCGAGCCCAATGTTACTAGCGTCGGTATGGACCTCCGTGTCAGCATCATCGTCGAAATGAGCGAGAACGGGCGCTGATTGCAAGCGCTGTCGCAGCTCATCAAAAGCTGCTTGTTGCTCGTTTTCCCAGACAAACGGCGTGTCGTCCCTTGTGAGACGAGTCAGAGGTTCTGCTATCTGTGAAAAGCCATGAATGAATCGGCGATAGTAGGCGCACAAACCAAGGAAGCGCCGGACGGCTTTCTTATCGACAGGAGCTGGTAATTCGGCAACAGCGGCAAGCTTGTCCGGATCGGGACGGATTCCTTCGGCGCTAACTACATGTCCAAGAAATTTTAGTTCTTTATAGCCGAAGTGGCACTTCTGTGGCTTTAATGTGAGGTCCGCCGATCGGATAGCCTCCAGCACGCTGCGCAGGCGGTGAAGGTGCTGCTCAAACGTGGTAGAGAAGA
This sequence comes from Rhipicephalus microplus, assembly GCF_043290135.1. Taxonomy (NCBI): domain Eukaryota; kingdom Metazoa; phylum Arthropoda; class Arachnida; order Ixodida; family Ixodidae; genus Rhipicephalus; species Rhipicephalus microplus. The sequence continues at coordinate 386,930 of NW_027464658.1, read as the reverse complement.
CCGCCACATCATCAAGGTAGACAAGACAAGTCTGCCACTTGAGCCCTGTGAGGACAGTGTCCATCATTCGCTGGAAAGTTGCCGGTGCTGAACACAAGCCAAAAGGGAGCACTCGAAATTGGTATAGGCCGTCTGGAGTCACAAAGGCTGTTTTCTCACGGTCTCGCTGATCTACTTCGATTTGCCAATACCCGCTTTTGAGATCGAGAGAAGTGAAATAATGGGCACGACGAAGTCTATCCAGCGAATCGTCGATACGTGGCAGCGGATAGACATCCTTTTTCGTCACGTTGTTAAGCTTTCGGTAGTCGACGCAGAAGCGTAGCGACCCGTCCTTCTTTTTGACAAGTACGACTGGAGATGACCACGGGCTGTTCGATGGTTCAATAACGCCATCGTCAAGCATCTCGGTGACTTGCGTACGTATTGCTTCACGTTCTTTGGCCGACACGCGGTAGGGGTTCTGGTGTATCGGACGTGCGTCTTCGTACGTGATGATCCTGTGTTGAGTGATGGACGTCTGGCGGATCTTTGAGCAAGTTGCGAAGCAAGACCTGAACTCGAACAAAAGCGCTCGTAGTGCAGTCTGGTTAACGGTGGGCAGATCAGGATTGATGTCAATATTACTCATGAACATGTCGGCGGTATCCACTATTTCGGACGTGAAACAGTTGGTGACGTTTGCTACTTCGTGGGCAAACGCTATCGAAGTGCCACGGAAAAGATGTCGATGCTCGTTGCTAAAGTTGGTTACGAGCAATTCAGATCGACCATCACGAAGGTGTATTACACTTCTAGCTACACAAATGCCTTGCTGCAGGAGGTGTTCTAAATTTGTCTCAGCCACCACATCGCCATCGCCCAAACCACAGCATGTTACGTCGACTAGAACACTTGTTCGTGGAGGAAGCGTCACACTCTGTTCAGAAATACGGAGTACGTCGACACGCCTTCCACCATCTTGCACGTTGATTGCTCGCTGGGCTGAGAACGTGACGCGGCGCTCTTGTAGATCAATGATAGCTCCATTTTCTTGTAGAAAGTCAATTCCCAGAATGACGTCACGGGAACATTCGCGTAGAACAAGGCAGCTTGCTACGAATGTGTACCCTTGAATCTGTACTCTAGTTGTGCAGGCACCCAGTGGAGTAACGACGTGGCCACCAGCTGTCCGAATCTGCGAGTTATGCCACGGCGTGATGACTTTCTTCAGCTGCGTTGTCAGTTTCCCGCTCAGTATGGAATAGTATGCGCCGGTATCCACTAACGCAATAACTGCACAACCATCAATTGTCACTGCTATGTCGAGTGAAAGTCGGCCATCCTTTGCAGCAGTATGTGATGTCGGACCGGTTTCCGTACAGTTCTGCGTCAATGGGAGGTCTTCAGCGCTTCGACGTTCAGCGACCCCGCCCCCAGAGGTCGCTTGGTCTAGTTTTCCCGACGGGGGCTGGGAGACCGTGTGGTAGAATACCGCTGGGGCGTTGATGAAAATCGCCTCGGTGATGGCGAGCGCGACTGGCGCCCGGCAGATGGTGGTGCATGCTGCTGGGAGAGGTAGTTTTCGATGTCGCGCGGTCTCTGGCCGTAACGGGGTGGCGGTGAGTACGCAGAGAAGCCGCGAAGCCCAAGACGGCGATATGGGCACTGGCGGTACAAGTGATCAGCTTCTCCACAGTGAAAGCACAGAGGCCGGCGATCAGGTGTGCGCCAAACATCAGACTTTCGAGGAGACGTGCGCCGATCGTCGATGTACTGAATTGGTTGCACTGAACGATGGGCGACAGAAGCACCAGGGACAAAGGCCAACGGTGGTGGCGTGTACGTGCCTTCGTAGTACGGCATGTGCTGCGCTGACTGTAGTGAAACAGCAGGAACAGGATGGACGAATAATGGCGGCGATGCAGCAGGGCGTTTCAAAGCTTCTGCGTAGGTTGTCTCACGGCGGTATTCAGCAGGAGCTGGCACAGTTGTATCATGAGGCAAGGTGTCCCGGAGGGCCTGGTGCAGCTCATCCTTGATCACAGTTGTAATAGAGTTTACTGTAGGATGAGGTGTTACACCAGCCTTTTGTAACTCTTCACGTATTATACCACGGATGAGTTCACGTAGATAGTCGTTGTTGGTTCTAGTGGCGGTGAAAATGTCGGCAGTAGACATGCCATTGACTTGCCTGTTGTATTGGTTGGATCGCTGCTGCAGCATTTTTTCCATTGTCACGGCCTCGGACAAGAACTCCGCGACCGTCTTCGGAGGGCTGCGCACGAGGCCGGCAAAAAGCTGGTCCTTGACACCGCGCATCAAGTGACGCAACTTCTTGTCCTCCGTCATTCTTGAATCGGCCCGTCGGAAGAGGCGCGTCATGTCTTCGACGAACGTGGTCACAGTTTCGTTTGGCAGCTGGACGCGGGCCAGAATAGCTCGTTCAGCTCGTTCTTGGCGATCAGCACTGGCATACGTCTGCAGAAGTCTACGAGAGAATTCGGGCCACGTCGTCAGCAGTTCCTCTCGGTTTTGATACCACGTACGTGCCCCGTCTTCGAGATAGAAGTAGACACGACCCAGTTTCGCCGCGTCGTCCCACTGATTCAAGGCGGCTACGCGCTCGAAATCCGCCAACCAGTCCTCAACGTCTTCGTGCTCCGAGCCATGGAACGTCGCCGGTGCGCGTGGGCTTTCCAACGTGTAGCGGTTCGACGTCGTGCTTCCCGTGCCGGTCGCCGAGGTTTGCACCGAAGCGCTGGTCATGTTTGTCGACGTGGTGGGAGCAGTATCGTCGGCTTCCGGAGGCAATCCCCTGATTCGGCGGCTGGTCCGATGCACGGGAGTATTGACTGGCACTGGACTTGTATCGCGGCTTCCAGGGGGGGTCTGCAGCATCCGTGAGACTCCCAGCACTTCCACCAGTTGTCACGATGAGTCACAAGTACTGGGGGATTTATTAAACCACCAGGTAGCTAGCACTAGGACGATGCGTGAGTCGTGGCTGGCTCTCGAGCAAAGAAGAACGCGATCTTCTTTTTTCCTCCAGATTTAGAGCCGCTCTTGCTGTCAACCCACTACGTGCTGGCGGCAATATCACAATTTAGCAGTTTCGCACTTGTAACGGTAGAACACGCAGTATTTGGCTTGTTCATGCCGTTTTGTGTGCATTCACAACATTTTACCTATCGCAGTTTAATACTCGCAATAAAACAACACTATCTCGTTAGATGACGTCGTTTTTGGTAGTTTCACGACGCTACCTAGCTTAAACTAACCTAACCTAACCTAACCTTCGCACTTCTATCGTTAGAAAACGTTTTACTCGCAACTTTACAATGTTTTCTACAAGATTACGACGGTTTCATGCGCTTTCACATTAGATATCGTAGTTCCCGACTTGTAATGTTGAAAAACACTACATCTCACTAAGTGACATTGTTTAATGCGGTTTTACGACGATTGATATGTCAACCTAACCTAACATTCGCACTTGTATCTAAAGACGCTCAATTACACTGTTTCGTTCACAATTACGATATTTGCTTGACCTCACAGTTTCTCACCAACTTATTACAGTACAGAACGCTGTATCTCGCTAAATGACATCGTTCTTTAAGGTTTCACGATACTTGCATGCGCTTTACCGAGAATGTCACAACATAGCAGTTTCGCACTTGTAACAGTACAACATGCAGTATTTGGCTTGTTCATGCCGTTTTGAGTGCTTTCACAACATTTTACCTGTCGCAGTTTCGTACTCGCATTAAAACAACACTATCTCGTTAGATGACGTCGTTTTTGGTGGTTTCACGACGCTACCTAGCTTAAACTAACATAACTCAAACTAACCGAACCTTCGCACTTCTATCGTTAGAAAACGTTTTATTCGCTACTTTACAATGTTTTCTACAAGATTACGACGGTTTCATGCGCTTTCACATTAGATATCGCAGTTCCCGACTTGTAATGGTGAAAAACACAGCATCTCACTAAGTGACATTGTTTAACGCAGTTTTAGCGCCGTTCATATCTTAACCTAACCTAACCTTACCTAAACCAACCTAACCTAACCTAACCTAACCAAACCTTACCTAACATACCCTAACCTAACCTAACCTAACCTAACCTAACCAAACCTAACCTAACCTAACCTAATGTAACCTAACCTAACCTAACCTAACCTAACCTAACCTAACCTAACCTAACGACGTTTGCAAGCGCTTTCACAATAGATATCGCAGTTCCCGACTTGTAATGGTGAAAAACACTGCATCTCACTAAGTGATATTGATTAATGCGGTTTTACGACGGTTCAAATCTTAACCTAACCTAACATTCGCACTTGTATCTAAAGACGCTCAATTACACTGTTTCGTTCACAATTACGATATTTGCTTGACCTCACAGTTTCTCACCAACTTATTACAGTACAGAACGCTGTATCTCGCTAAATGACATCGTTCTTTAAGGTTTCACGATGCTTGCATGCGCTTCAACGAGAATATTGTCACGATGAGTCACAAGTACTGGGGGATTTATTAAACCACCAGGTAGCTAGCACTAGGACGATGCGTGAGTCGTGGCTGGCTCTCGAGCAAAGAAGAACGCGATCTTCTTTTTTCCTCCAGATTTAGAGCCGCTCCTGCTGTCAACCCACTACGTGCTGGCGGCATTATCCCCCCTTCCGAAAAGAAAAAAAAACAAGTACCAAAAAGAGGAAAGGAAAGTACATAGCAGCACCGCGATGCTACTACATAGGCACGTAAAAAAATGGAAATTCGGATGAAGTGAAAGTAAAAATTGAAGAGCGTGCCAACATAGGAAACGTCAATGAACGAGAAAGTAAGTTCACAAAATAAACAAAAAACACAAAGAACGCTGTACGGTAAAGGAAAAGTTACGAACAACGCGCAATAAATGGCTTCATGCGCAACACATGAACGACGTCCGGCCTCAGCCGTGTCCTGCTCCGTGCATGGGGTGTTGAGTCCGGAACCACTTCGTAGTTCACGTCACTGACGCGGCGTAACACTTTATATGGGCCAAAGTACCGGCTCAGCAACTTTTCACTAAGGCCACGGCGGCGGACGGGCGTCCACACCCAAACTTGATCTCCGGGGCTGTAAAACACTTCTCTGTGGCGGGTATTATAGCGTCGTGTGTCTGCCTGCTGTTGCTGGCCGATGTGCAGTCGCGCGAGCTGCCGGGCTTCCTCGGCACGCTCTGCGAATTCTTCGGCGTCTGTTGCCAACTCGTCTTCGTCCTGACACGGTAGCATTGAGTCTAGCATGGTCTGCACTTCGCGGCCGTAGAGAAGCCGAAATGGCGTGAATCGCGTGGTCTCTTGCACGGCGGTATTATACGCGAAGGTCACGTAAGGCAAGATCCGGTCCCATATTTTGTGCTGTACGTCGATGTACATTGAGATCATGTCTGCGAGGGTCTTATTCAGTCGTTCAGTAAGTCCGTTGGTTTGCGGGTGGTACGCAGTTGTCCTTCGGTGTCTGGTGTTGCTCAGTTTGAAAACTTCGTCCGTAAGCTGCGCCGTGAATGCCGTCCCTCTGTCCGTTATTACACTGGAAGGAGCACCGTGTCGTAACACGATGTGGCGCATGAAAAATTGTGCTACCTCAGAAGCCGTGGCTCGTGGGATCGCCTGGGTTTCAGCGTAGCGTGTCAAATAGTCGGTCGCGACGATCACCCATTTGTTGCTGTCCGCAGACATAGGAAATGGCCCGAGAATGTCCATGCCGACTTGGTCAAACGGCGTGCAGGGTGCTTCAATGGGCTGAAGTAAACCAGCTGGCTTAACAGATGGTTGCTTTCGGCGCTGACATTCCCGACAGCTCTTTACGTACTTCTTTACGCTTGCTGAAAGTCCTGGCCAATAGTACCTCTCGCTCACTCTGGCAAGTGTCCTTGAGTAGCCCAGATGACCGGATGTGGGTTCGTCATGGCAAGCGAAGAGGACGTCGTCTCGCATGTCTCGAGGAACCACCAGGAGGTAAGCACGATTGTTCGAACGAGCGTTCTTCTTGTACAGCACACCGTGTCGTAGGCAGAACGACGTCAACGAGCGGGATAAATGACGTGGTATAATTGCGCCCTGGCCCTCTAAATGATCAATGATTGGACGAATCTCTGCATCATCTCGCTGTCGTTTGCCCAAGTCTGATGCACTAACAGCGCCCAGAAAGCCTTCGTCTTCCTCTGCTTCCTGACTGACGACATGAAGGGGTGCGCGTGACAGTGTGTCAGCGTCCTCATGCTTACGGCCGGACTTATGGACGATGGTGACATCAAATTCCTGCAGCCTCAAACTCCACCGTGCTAGCCGACCTGAAGGGTCACGCAGGCTTGCCAACCAACAGAGCGCGTGATGGTCCGTCACTATCTTGAAGGGACGACCATAAAGGTACGGGCGGAACTTGGTGATTGCCCACACGACTGCGAGGCACTCTTTCTCCGTAGTGGAATAATTCGCCTCGGCACGGGATAGAGAGCGGCTGGCGTAGGCTATCACTCTTTCGATGTCCTCTTGACGCTGAACGAGCACTGCACCGAGCCCAATGTTACTAGCGTCGGTATGGACCTCCGTGTCAGCATCATCGTCGAAATGAGCGAGAACGGGCGCTGATTGCATGCGCTGTCGCAGCTCATCAAAAGCTGCTTGTTGCTCGTTTTCCCAGACAAACGGCGTGTCGTCCCTTGTGAGACGAGTCAGAGGTTCTGCTATCTGTGAAAAGCCATGAATGAATCGGCGATAGTAGGCGCACAAACCAAGGAAGCGCCGGACGGCTTTCTTATCGACAGGAGCTGGTAATTCGGCAACAGCGGCAAGCTTGTCCGGATCGGGACGGATTCCTTCGGCGCTAACTACATGTCCAAGAAATTTTAGTTCTTTATAGCCGAAGTGGCACTTCTGTGGCTTTAATGTGAGGTCCGCCGATCGGATAGCCTCCAGCACGCTGCGCAGGCGGTGAAGGTGCTGCTCAAACGTGGTAGAGAAGACCACCACATCATCAAGGTAGACAAGACAAGTCTGCCACTTGAGCCCTGTGAGGACAGTGTCCATCATTCGCTGGAAAGTTGCCGGTGCTGAACACAAGCCAAAAGGGAGCACTCGAAATTGGTATAGGCCGTCTGGAGTCACAAAGGCTGTTTTCTCACGGTCTCGCTGATCTACTTCGATTTGCCAATACCCGCTTTTGAGATCGAGAGAAGTGAAATAATGGGCACGACGAAGTCTATCCAGCGAATCGTCGATACGTGGCAGCGGATAGACATCCTTTTTCGTCACGTTGTTAAGCTTTCGGTAGTCGACGCAGAAGCGTAGCGACCCGTCCTTCTTTTTGACAAGTACGACTGGAGATGACCACGGGCTGTTCGATGGTTCAATAACGCCATCGTCAAGCATCTCGGTGACTTGCGTACGTATTGCTTCACGTTCTTTGGCCGACACGCGGTAGGGGTTCTGGTGTATCGGACGTGCGTCTTCGTACGTGATGATCCTGTGTTGAGTGATGGACGTCTGGCGGATCTTTGAGCAAGTTGCGAAGCAAGACCTGAACTCGAACAAAAGCGCTCGTAGTGCAGTCTGGTTAACGGTGGGCAGATCAGGATTGATGTCAATATTACTCATGAACATGTCGGCGGTATCCACTATTTCGGACGTGAAACAGTTGGTGACGTTTGCTACTTCGTGGGCAAACGCTATCGAAGTGCCACGGAAAAGATGTCGATGCTCGTTGCTAAAGTTGGTTACGAGCAATTCAGATCGACCATCACGAAGGTGTATTACACTTCTAGCTACACAAATGCCTTGCTGCAGGAGGTGTTCTAAATTTGTCTCAGCCACCACATCGCCATCGCCCAAACCACAGCATGTTACGTCGACTAGAACACTTGTTCGTGGAGGAAGCGTCACACTCTGTTCAGAAATACGGAGTACGTCGACACGCCTTCCACCATCTTGCACGTTGATTGCTCGCTGGGCTGAGAACGTGACGCGGCGCTCTTGTAGATCAATGATAGCTCCATTTTCTTGTAGAAAGTCAATTCCCAGAATGACGTCACGGGAACATTCGCGTAGAACAAGGCAGCTTGCTACGAATGTGTACCCTTGAATCTGTACTCTAGTTGTGCAGGCACCCAGTGGAGTAACGACGTGGCCACCAGCTGTCCGAATCTGCGAGTTATGCCACGGCGTGATGACTTTCTTCAGCTGCGTTGTCAGTTTCCCGCTCAGTATGGAATAGTATGCGCCGGTATCCACTAACGCAATAACTGCACAACCATCAATTGTCACTGCTATGTCGAGTGAAAGTCGGCCATCCTTTGCAGCAGTATGTGATGTCGGACCGGTTTCCGTACAGTTCTGCGTCAATGGGAGGTCTTCAGCGCTTCGACGTTCAGCGACCCCGCCCCCAGAGGTCGCTTGGTCTAGTTTTCCCGACGGGGGCTGGGAGACCGTGTGGTAGAATACCGCTGGGGCGTTGATGAAAATCGCCTCGGTGATGGCGAGCGCGACTGGCGCCCGGCAGATGGTGGTGCATGCTGCTGGGAGAGGTAGTTTTCGATGTCGCGCGGTCTCTGGCCGTAACGGGGTGGCGGTGAGTACGCAGAGAAGCCGCGAAGCCCAAGACGGCGATATGGGCACTGGCGGTACAAGTGATCAGCTTCTCCACAGTGAAAGCACAGAGGCCGGCGATCAGGTGTGCGCCAAACATCAGACTTTCGAGGAGACGTGCGCCGATCGTCGATGTACTGAATTGGTTGCACTGAACGATGGGCGACAGAAGCACCAGGGACAAAGGCCAACGGTGGTGGCGTGTACGTGCCTTCGTAGTACGGCATGTGCTGCGCTGACTGTAGTGAAACAGCAGGAACAGGATGGACGAATAATGGCGGCGATGCAGCAGGGCGTTTCAAAGCTTCTGCGTAGGTTGTCTCACGGCGGTATTCAGCAGGAGCTGGCACAGTTGTATCATGAGGCAAGGTGTCCCGGAGGGCCTGGTGCAGCTCATCCTTGATCACAGTTGTAATAGAGTTTACTGTAGGATGAGGTGTTACACCAGCCTTTTGTAACTCTTCACGTATTATACCACGGATGAGTTCACGTAGATAGTCGTTGTTGGTTCTAGTGGCGGTGAAAATGTCGGCAGTAGACATGCCATTGACTTGCCTGTTGTATTGGTTGGATCGCTGCTGCAGCATTTTTTCCATTGTCACGGCCTCGGACAAGAACTCCGCGACCGTCTTCGGAGGGCTGCGCACGAGGCCGGCAAAAAGCTGGTCCTTGACACCGCGCATCAAGTGACGCAACTTCTTGTCCTCCGTCATTCTTGAATCGGCCCGTCGGAAGAGGCGCGTCATGTCTTCGACGAACGTGGTCACAGTTTCGTTTGGCAGCTGGACGCGGGCCAGAATAGCTCGTTCAGCTCGTTCTTGGCGATTAGCACTGGCATACGTCTGCAGAAGTCTACGAGAGAATTCGGGCCACGTCGTCAGCAGTTCCTCTCGGTTTTGATACCACGTACGTGCCCCGTCTTCGAGATAGAAGTAGACACGACCCAGTTTCGCCGCGTCGTCCCACTGATTCAAGGCGGCTACGCGCTCGAAATCCGCCAACCAGTCCTCAACGTCTTCGTGCTCCGAGCCATGGAACGTCGCCGGTGCGCGTGGGCTTTCCAACGTGTAGCGGTTCGACGTCGTGCTTCCCGTGCCGGTCGCCGAGGTTTGCACCGAAGCGCTGGTCATGTTTGTCGACGTGGTGGGAGCAGTATCGTCGGCTTCCGGAGGCAATCCCCTGATTCGGCGGCTGGTCCGATGCACGGGAGTATTGACTGGCACTGGACTTGTATCGCGGCTTCCAGGGGGGGTCTGCAGCATCCGTGAGACTCCCAGCACTTCCACCAGTTGTCACGATGAGTCACAAGTACTGGGGGATTTATTAAACCACCAGGTAGCTAGCACTAGGACGATGCGTGAGTCGTGGCTGGCTCTCGAGCAAAGAAGAACGCGATCTTCTTTTTTCCTCCAGATTTAGAGCCGCTCTTGCTGTCAACCCACTACGTGCTGGCGGCAATATCACAATTTAGCAGTTTCGCACTTGTAACGGTAGAACACGCAGTATTTGGCTTGTTCATGCCGTTTTGTGTGCATTCACAACATTTTACCTATCGCAGTTTAATACTCGCAATAAAACAACACTATCTCGTTAGATGACGTCGTTTTTGGTAGTTTCACGACGCTACCTAGCTTAAACTAACCTAACCTAACCTAACCTTCGCACTTCTATCGTTAGAAAACGTTTTACTCGCAACTTTACAATGTTTTCTACAAGATTACGACGGTTTCATGCGCTTTCACATTAGATATCGTAGTTCCCGACTTGTAATGTTGAAAAACACTACATCTCACTAAGTGACATTGTTTAATGCGGTTTTACGACGATTGATATGTCAACCTAACCTAACATTCGCACTTGTATCTAAAGACGCTCAATTACACTGTTTCGTTCACAATTACGATATTTGCTTGACCTCACAGTTTCTCACCAACTTATTACAGTACAGAACGCTGTATCTCGCTAAATGACATCGTTCTTTAAGGTTTCACGATACTTGCATGCGCTTTACCGAGAATGTCACAACATAGCAGTTTCGCACTTGTAACAGTACAACATGCAGTATTTGGCTTGTTCATGCCGTTTTGAGTGCTTTCACAACATTTTACCTGTCGCAGTTTCGTACTCGCATTAAAACAACACTATCTCGTTAGATGACGTCGTTTTTGGTGGTTTCACGACGCTACCTAGCTTAAACTAACATAACTCAAACTAACCGAACCTTCGCACTTCTATCGTTAGAAAACGTTTTATTCGCTACTTTACAATGTTTTCTACAAGATTACGACGGTTTCATGCGCTTTCACATTAGATATCGCAGTTCCCGACTTGTAATGGTGAAAAACACAGCATCTCACTAAGTGACATTGTTTAACGCAGTTTTAGCGCCGTTCATATCTTAACCTAACCTAACCTTACCTAAACCAACCTAACCTAACCTAACCTAACCAAACCTTACCTAACATACCCTAACCTAACCTAACCTAACCTAACCTAACCAAACCTAACCTAACCTAACCTAATGTAACCTAACCTAACCTAACCTAACCTAACCTAACCTAACCTAACGACGTTTGCAAGCGCTTTCACAATAGATATCGCAGTTCCCGACTTGTAATGGTGAAAAACACTGCATCTCACTAAGTGACATTGATTAATGCGGTTTTACGACGGTTCATATCTTAACCTAACCTAACATTCGCACTTGTATCTAAAGACGCTCAATTACACTGTTTCGTTCACAATTACGATATTTGCTTGACCTCACAGTTTCTCACCAACTTATTACAGTACAGAACGCTGTATCTCGCTAAATGACATCGTTCTTTAGGTTTCACGATACTTGCATGCGCTTTACCGAGAATGTCACAATATAGCAGTTTCGCACTTGTAACGGTACAACACGCAGTATTTGGCTTGTTCATGCCGTTTTGTGTGCTTTCACAACATTTTACCTATCGCAGTTTCGTACTCGCAATAAAACAACACTATCTCGTTGGATGACGTCGTTTTTGGTGGTTTCACGACGCTACCTAGCTTAAACTAACATAACTCAACCTAACATAACCTTCGCACTTCTATCGTTAGAAAACGTTTTACTCGCTACTTTACATTGCTTTCTACAACATTACGACGGTTTCAAGCGCTTTCACATTAGATATCGCAGTTCCCAACTTGTAAAGGTGAAAAACACTGCATCTCACTAAGTGACATTGTTTATTGCGGTTTTACGACAGTTCATACCTTAACCTAACGTAACCTAACCTAACCTAACCCAACCTAACATAACCTAACCCAACCTAACCTAACCAAACCTAACCTAACGTAACCTAACCTAACCTAACCTAACCTAACGACGTTTGCAAGTGCTTTCACATTAGATATCGCAGTTCCCAACTTGTAATGGTGAAAAACACTGCATCTCACTAAGTGACATTGTTTATTGCGGTTTTACGACGGTTCATATCTTAACCTAACCTAACATTCGTACTTGTATTGAAAAACGCTCTATTACACTGTTTCGTTCACAATTACGATATTTGCATAACCTCACAGTTTTTCACCAACTTATTGCAGTACAGAACGCTGTATCTCGCTAAATGACATCGTTCTTTAAGGTTTCACGATGCTTGCATGCGCTTTTACGAGAATATCACAATATAGCAGTTTCGCATTTGTAACGGTAGAACACGCAGTATTTGGCTTGTTCATGCCGTTTTGTGTGCATTCACAACATTTTACCTATCGCAGTTTAATACTCGCAATAAAACAACACTATCTCGTTAGATGACGTCGTTTTTGGTAGTTTCACGACGCTACCTAGCTTAAACTAACCTAACCTAACCTAACCTTCGCACTTCTATCGTTAGAAAACGTTTACTCGCAACTTTACAATGTTTTCTACAAGATTACGACGGTTTCATGCGCTTTCACATTAGATATCGTAGTTCCCGACTTGTAATGTTGAAAAACACTACATCTCACTAAGTGACATTGTTTAATGCGGTTTTACGACGGTTGATATGTCAACCTAACCTAACATTCGCACTTGTATCTAAAGACGCTCAATTACACTGTTTCGTTCACAATTACGATATTTGCTTGACCTCACAGTTTCTCACCAACTTATTACAGTACAGAACGCTGTATCTCGCTAAATGACATCGTTCTTTAAGGTTTCACGATACTTGCATGCGCTTTACCGAGAATGTCACAACATAGCAGTTTCGCACTTGTAACGGTACAACACGCAGTATTTGGCTTGTTCACGCCGTTTTGAGTGCTTTCACAACATTTTACCTGTCGCAGTTTCGTACTCGCATTAAAACAACACTATCTCGTTAGATCACGTCGTTTTTGGTGGTTTCACGACGCTACCTAGCTTAAACTAACATAACTCATACTAACCGAACCTTCGCACTTCTATCGTTAGAAAACGTTTTATTCGCTACTTTACAATGTTTTCTACAAGATTACGACGGTTTCATGCGCTTTCACATTAGATATCGCAGTTCCCGACTTGTAATGGTGAAAAACACAGCATCTCACTAAGTGACATTGTTTAACGCGGTTTTAGCGCGGTTCATATCTTAACCTAACCTAACCTTACCTAAACCAACCTAACCTAACCAAACCTTACCTAACATACCCTAACCTAACCTAACCTAACCTAACCTAACCAAACCTAACCTAACCTAACCTAACGTAACCTAACCTAACCTAACCTAACCTAACCTAACCTAACCTAACGACGTTTGCGAGCGCTTTCACATTAGATATCGCAGTTCCCGACTTGTAATGGTGAAAAACACTGCATCTCTCTAAGTGACATTGATTAATGCGGTTTTACGACGGTTCATATCTTAACCTAACCTAACACTCGCACTTGTATTAAAAAACGCTCCATTACACTGTTTCGTTCACAATTAGGATATTTGCATAACCTCACAGTTTTTCACCAACTTATTGCAGTACAGAACGCTGTATCTCGCTAAATGACATTGTTCTTTAAGGTTTCACGATGCTTGCATGCGCTTTAACGAGAATATCACAATATAGCAGTTTCGCACTTGTAACGGTAGAACACGCAGTATTTGGCTTGTTCATGCCGTTTTGTGTGCTTTCACAACATTTCACCTATCGCAGTTTAATACTCGCTATAAAACAACACTATCTCGTTAGATGACGTCGTTTTTGGTAGTTTCACGACGGTACCTAGCTTAAACTAACCTAACCTAACCTAACCGTCGCACTTCTATCGTTAGAAAACGTTTTACTCGCCACTTTACAATGTTTTCTACAAGATTACGACGGTTTCATGCGCTTTCACATTAGATATCGTAGTTCCCGACTTGTAATGTTGAAAAACACTACATCTCACTAAGTGACATTGTTTAATGCGGTTTTACGACGGTTGATATGTCAACCTAACCTAACATTCGCACTTGTATCTAAAGACGCTCAATTACACTGTTTCGTTCACAATTACGATATTTGCTTGACCTCACAGTTTCTCACCAACTTATTACAGTACAGAACGCTGTATCTCGCTAAATGACATCGTTCTTTAAGGTTTCACGATACTTGCATGCGCTTTACCGAGAATGTCACAACATAGCAGTTTCGCACTTGTAACGGTACAACACGCAGTATTTGGCTTGTTCATGCCGTTTTGTGTGCTTTCACAACATTTTACCTATCGCAGTTTCGTACTCGCAATAAAACAACACTATCTCGTTAGATGACGTCGTTTTTGGTGGTTTCACGACGCTACCTAGCTTAAACTAACATAACTCAACCTAACATAACCTTCGCACTTCTATCGTTAGAAAACGTTTTACTCGCTACTTTACATTGCTTTCTACAACATTACGACGGTTTCAAGCGCTTTCACATTAGATATCGCAGTTCCCAACTTGTAAAGGTGAAAAACACTGCATCTCACTAAGTGACATTGTTTATTGCGGTTTTACGACGGTTCATACCTTAACCTAACGTAACCTAACCTAACCTAACCCAACCTAACCTAACATAACCTAACCCAACCTAACCTAACCAAACCTAACCTAACGTAACCTAACCTAACCTAACCTAACCTAACCTAACGACGTTTGCAAGTGCTTTCACATTAGATATCGCAGTTCCCAACTTGTAATGGTGAAAAACACTGCATCTCTCTAAGTGACATTGATTAATGCGGTTTTACGACGGTTCATATCTTAACCTAACCTAACACTCGCACTTGTATTAAAAAACGCTCCATTACACAGTTTCGATCACAATTAGGATATTTGCATAACCTCACAGTTTTTCACCAACTTATTGCAGTACAGAACGCTGTATCTCGCTAAATGACATTGTTCTTAAAGGTTTCACGATGCTTGCATGCGCTTTAACGAGAATATCACAATATAGCAGTTTCGCACTTGTAACGGTAGAACACGCAGTATTTGGCTTGTTCATGCCGTTTTGTGTGCTTTCACAACATTTCACCTATCGCAGTTTAATACTCGCTATAAAACAACACTATCTCGTTAGATGACGTCGTTTTTGGTAGTTTCACGACGGTACCTAGCTTAAACTAACCTAACCTAACCTAACCGTCGCACTTCTATCGTTAGAAAACGTTTTACTCGCCACTTTACAATGTTTTCTACAAGATTACGACGGTTTCATGCGCTTTCACATTAGATATCGTAGTTCCCGACTTGTAATGTTGAAAAACACTACATCTCACTAAGTGACATTGTTTAATGCGGTTTTACGACGGTTGATATGTCAACCTAACCTAACATTCGCACTTGTATCTAAAGACGCTCAATTACACTGTTTCGTTCACAATTACGATATTTGCTTGACCTCACAGTTTCTCACCAACTTATTACAGTACAGAACGCTGTATCTCGCTAAATGACATCGTTCTTTAAGGTTTCACGATACTTGCATGCGCTTTACCGAGAATGTCACAACATAGCAGTTTCGCACTTGTAACGGTACAACACGCAGTATTTGGCTTGTTCATGCCGTTTTGTGTGCTTTCACAACATTTTACCTATCGCAGTTTCGTACTCGCAATAAAATAACACTATCTCGTTGGATGACGTCGTTTTTGGTGGTTTCACGACGCTACCTAGCTTAAACTAACATAACTCAACCTAACATAACCTTCGCACTTCTATCGTTAGAAAACGTTTTACTCGCTACTTTACATTGCTTTCTACAACATTACGACGGTTTCAAGCGCTTTCACATTAGATATCGCAGTTCCCAACTTGTAAAGGTGAAAAACACTGCATCTCACTAAGTGACATTGTTTATTGCGGTTTTACGACGGTTCATACCTTAACCTAACGTAACCTAACCTAACCTAACCCAACCTAACATAACCTAACCCAACCTAACCTAACCAAACCTAACCTAACGTAACCTAACCTAACCTAACCTAACCTAACCTAACCTAACGACGTTTGCAAGTGCTTTCACATTAGATATCGCAGTTCCCAACTTGTAATGGTGAAAAACACTGCATCTCACTAAGTGACATTGTTTATTGCGGTTTTACGACGGTTCATATCTTAACCTAACCTAACATTCGTACTTGTATTGAAAAACGCTCTATTACACTGTTTCGTTCACAATTACGATATTTGCATAACCTCACAGTTTTTCACCAACTTATTGCAGTACAGAACGCTGTATCTCGCTAAATGACATCGTTTTTTAAGGTTTCACGATGCTTGCATGCGCTTTTACGAGAATATCACAATATAGCAGTTTCGCATTTGTAACGGTAGAACACACAGTATTTGGCTTGTTCATGCCGTTTTGTGCGCATTCACAACATTTTACCTATCGCAGTTTAATACTCGCAATAAAACAACACTATCTCGTTAGATGACGTCGTTTTTGGTAGTTTCACGACGCTACCTAGCTTAAACTAACCTAACCTAACCTAACCTTCGCACTTCTATCGTTAGAAAACGTTTACTCGCAACTTTACAATGTTTTCTACAAGATTACGACGGTTTCATGCGCTTTCACATTAGATATCGTAGTTCCCGACTTGTAATGTTGAAAAACACTACATCTCACTAAGTGACATTGTTTAATGCGGTTTTACGACGGTTGATATGTCAACCTAACCTAACATTCGCACTTGTATCTAAAGACGCTCAATTACACTGTTTCGTTCACAATTACGATATTTGCTTGACCTCACAGTTTTTCACCAACTTATTACAGTACAGAACGCTGTATCTCGCTAAATGACATCGTTCTTTAAGGTTTCACGATACTTGCATGCGCTTTACCGAGAATGTCACAACATAGCAGTTTCGCACTTGTAACGGTACAACACGCAGTATTTGGCTTGTTCATGCCGTTTTGAGTGCTTTCACAACATTTTACCTGTCGCAGTTTCGTACTCGCATTAAAACAACACTATCTCGTTAGATGACGTCGTTTTTGGTGGTTTCACGACGCTACCTAGCTTAAACTAACATAACTCAAACTAACCGAACCTTCGCACTTCTATCGTTAGAAAAAGTTTTATTCGCTACTTTGCAATGTTTTCTACAAGATTACGACGGTTTCATGCGCTTTCACATTAGATATCGCAGTTCCCGACTTGTAATGGTGAAAAACACAGCATCTAAATAAGTGACATTGTTTAACGCGGTTTTAGCGCGGTTCATATCTTAACCTAACCTAACCTTACCTAAACCAACCTAACCTAACCTAACCTAACCAAACCTTACCTAACATAGCCTAACCTAACCTAACCTAACCTAACCTAACCAAACCTAACCTAACCTAACCTAACGTAACCTAACCTAACCTAACCTAACCTAACCTAACCTAACCTAACGACGTTTGCAAGCGCTTTCACATTAGATATCGCAGTTCCCGACTTGTAATGGTGAAAAACACTGCATCTCACTAAGTGACATTGATTAATGCGGTTTTACGACGGTTCATATCTTAACCTAACCTAACATTCGCACTTGTATCTAAAGACGCTCAATTACACTGTTTCGTTCACAATTACGATATTTGCTTGACCTCACAGTTTCTCACCAACTTATTACAGTACAGAACGCTGTATCTCGCTAAATGACATCGTTCTTTAAGGTTTCACGATACTTGCATGCGCTTTACCGAGAATGTCACAACATAGCAGTTTCGCACTTGTAACGGTACAACACGCAGTATTTGGCTTGTTCATGCCGTTTTGTGTGCTTTCACAACATTTTACCTATCGCAGTTTCGTACTCGCAATAAAACAACACTATCTCGTTAGATGACGTCGTTTTTGGTGGTTTCACGACGCTACCTAGCTTAAACTAACATAACTCAACCTAACATAACCTTCGCACTTCTATCGTTAGAAAACGTTTTACTCGCTACTTTACATTGCTTTCTACAACATTACGACGGTTTCAAGCGCTTTCACATTAGATATCGCAGTTCCCAACTTGTAAAGGTGAAAAACACTGCATCTCACTAAGTGACATTGTTTATTGCGGTTTTACGACGGTTCATACCTTAACCTAACGTAACCTAACCTAACCTAACCCAACCTAACCTAACATAACCTAACCCAACCTAACCTAACCAAACCTAACCTAACGTAACCTAACCTAACCTAACCTAACCTAACCTAACCTAACGACGTTTGCAAGTGCTTTCACATTAGATATCGCAGTTCCCAACTTGTAATGGTGAAAAACACTGCATCTCTCTAAGTGACATTGATTAATGCGGTTTTACGACGGTTCATATCTTAACCTAACCTAACACTCGCACTTGTATTAAAAAACGCTCCATTACACAGTTTCGTTCACAATTAGGATATTTGCATAACCTCACAGTTTTTCACCAACTTATTGCAGTACAGAACGCTGTATCTCGCTAAATGACATTGTTCTTAAAGGTTTCACGATGCTTGCATGCGCTTTAACGAGAATATCACAATATAGCAGTTTCGCACTTGTAACGGTAGAACACGCAGTATTTGGCTTGTTCATGCCGTTTTGTGTGCTTTCACAACATTTCACCTATCGCAGTTTAATACTCGCTATAAAACAACACTATCTCGTTAGATGACGTCGTTTTTGGTAGTTTCACGACGGTACCTAGCTTAAACTAACCTAACCTAACCTAACCTTCGCACTTCTATCGTTAGAAAACGTTTTACTCGCCACTTTACAATGTTTTCTACAAGATTACGACGGTTTCATGCGCTTTCACATTAAATATCGTAGTTCCCGACTTGTAATGTTGAAAAACACTACATCTCACTAAGTGACATTGTTTAATGCGGTTTTACGACGGTTGATATGTCAACCTAACCTAACATTCGCACTTGTATCTAAAGACGCTCAATTACACTGTTTCGTTCACAATTACGATATTTGCTTGACCTCACAGTTTCTCACCAACTTATTACAGTACAGAACGCTGTATCTCGCTAAATGACATCGTTCTTTAAGGTTTCACGATACTTGCATGCGCTTTACCGAGAATGTCACAACATAGCAGTTTCGCACTTGTTACGGTACAACACGCAGTATTTGGCTTGTTCATGCCGTTTTGTGTGCTTTCACAACATTTTACCTATCGCAGTTTCGTACTCGCAATAAAACAACACTATCTCGTTAGATGACGTCGTTTTTGGTGGTTTCACGACGCTACCTAGCTTAAACTAACATAACTCAACCTAACATAACCTTCGCACTTCTATCGTTAGAAAACGTTTTACTCGCTACTTTACATTGCTTTCTACAACATTACGACGGTTTCAAGCGCTTTCACATTAGATATCGCAGTTCCCAACTTGTAAAGGTGAAAAACACTGCATCTCACTAAGTGACATTGTTTATTGCGGTTTTACGACGGTTCATACCTTAACCTAACGTAACCTAACCTAACCTAACCCAACCTAACCTAACATAACCTAACCTAACCTAACCTAACCAAACCTAACCTAACGTAACCTAACCTAACCTAACCTAACCTAACCTAACCTAACGACGTTTGCAAGCGCTTTCACATTAGATATCGTAGTTCCCGACTTGTAATGTTGAAAAACACTACATCTCACTAAGTGACATTGTTTAATGCGGTTTTACGACGGTTGATATGTCAACCTAACCTAACATTCGCACTTGTATCTAAAGACGCTCAATTACACTGTTTCGTTCACAATTACGATATTTGCTTGACCTCACAGTTTCTCACCAACTTATTACAGTACAGAACGCTGTATCTCGCTAGATGACATCGTTCTTTAAGGTTTCACGATACTTGCATGCGCTTTAACGAGAATATCACAATAAAGCAGTTTCGCACTTGTAACGGCACAAGACGCAGTATCTCGCTAGTTCATGCCATTTTGTGTGCTTTCCCAATATTTCACCTATCGCAGTTTCGTACTCGCAATAAAACAACACTATCTCGTTAGATGACATCGTTTTTGGTGGTTTCACGACGCTACCTAGCTCAAACTAACAAAACCTTTGCACTTCTATCGTTAGAAAACGTTTTATTCGCTACTTTACAATGTTTTCTACAAGATTACGACGGTTTCATGCGCTTTCACATTAGTTTTCGCAGTTCCCGACTTGTAATGGTGGAAAACACAGCATCTCACTAAGTGACATTGTTTAATGCGGTTTTAGCGCGGTTCATATCTTAACCTAACCTAACCTTACCTAACCCAACCTAACCTAACCTAACCTAACCAAACCTTACCTAACATACCCTAACCTAACCTAACCTAACCTAACCTAACCTAACCTAACCTAACCTAACGACGTTTGCAAGCGCTTTCACATTAGATATCGCAGTTCCCGACTTGTAATGGTGAAAACACTGCATCTCACTAAGTGACATTGTTTAATGCGGTTTTACGACGGTTCATACCTTAACCTAACCTAACCTAACCTAACCTTACCTAACCTAACCTAACCTAACCCAACCCAACTTAACCTAACCTAACCTAACCTAAACTAACCTAACCCAACCTAACCTAACCTAACCTAACCAAACCCAACCTAACCCAACCCATCCCAACCTAACCTAACCTAAGCTAACCTAACCAAACCTAACCTAACCTAACTTAACCTAACCTTACGTAACCTAACCTAACCTATTCTAACGTAACCTAACCTTACCTGACCTAACCTAACCTAACGTAACCTAACCTAACCTAACATAACCTAACGTAACCTAACCTAACCTAACCTAACGTAACCTAACCTAACCTAACCCAACCTAACCCAACCCAACCCAACCCAACAACACCCAACCCAACCTAACCTAACCTAACCTAACCTTACCTAACCTAACCAAATTATCCTTACCTAACCTAACCTAACCTAACGTAACCTAACCTAACCTAACCTAACGTAACCTAACCTAACGTAACCTAACCTAACCTAACCTAACCCAACCTAACCTAACCTAACCTAACCTAACGTAACCCAACTCAACCCAACCTAACCTAATCTAACCTAAACTAACCTAACCTAACCTAACCAAACCTAACCTAACCTAACCTAACCTAACCTAACCTAACCTAACCTAACGACGGTTGCAAGCGCTTTCACATTAAATATCGCAGTTCCCCACTTTTAATGGTGAAAAACACCGCATCTCAGTAATTGACATTGTTTAATGCGGTTTTACGACGGTTCATATCTTAACCTAACCTAACATTCGCACTTGTATCTAAAAACGCTCTATTACACTGTTTTGTTCACAATTACGATATTTGCATAACCTCACAGTTTTTCACCAACTTATTGCAGTACAGAACGCTGTATCTCGCTAAATGACATTGTTCTTTAAGGTTTCACGATGCTTGCATGCGATTTAACGAGAATATCACAATATAGCAGTTTCGCACTTGTAACGGTAGAACACGCAGTATTTGGCTTGTTCATGCCGTTTTGTGTGCTTTCACAACATTTCACCTATCGCAGTTTAATACTCGCTATAAAACAACACTATCTCGTTAGATGACGTCGTTTTTGGTAGTTTCACGACGCTACCTAGCTTAAACTAACCTAACCTAACCTAACCTAACCTTCGCACTTCTATCGTTAGAAAACGTTTTACTCGCCACTTTATAATGTTTTCTACAAGATTACGACGGTTTCATGCGCTTTCACATTAGATATTGTATATCCCGACTTGTAATGTTGAAAAACACTACATCTCACTAAGTGACATTGTTTAATGCGGTTTTACGACGGTTGATATGTCAACCTAACCTAACATTCGCACTTGTATCTAAAGACGCTCAATTACACTGTTTCGTTCACAATTATGATATTTGCTTGACCTCTCAGTTTCTCACCAACTTATTACAGTACAGAACGCTGTATCTCGCTAAATGACATCGTTCTTTAAGGTTTCACGATACTTGCATGCGCTTTACCGAGAATGTCACAACATAGCACTTTCGCACTTGTAACGGTACAACACGCAGTATTTGGCTTGTTCATGCCGTTTTGTGTGCTTTCACAACATTTTACCTATCGCAGTTTCGTACTCGCAATAAAACAACACTATCTCGTTAGATGACGTCGTTTTTGGTGGTTTCACGACGCTACCTAGCTTAAACTAACATAACTCAACCTAACATAACCTTCGCACTTCTATCGTTAGAAAACGTTTTATTCGCTACTTTACAATGTTTTCTACAAGATTACGACGGTTTCATGCGCTTTCACATTAGATATCGCAGTTCCCGACTTGTAATGGTGAAAAACACAGCATCTCACTAAGTGACATTGTTTAACGCGGTTTTAGCGCGGTTCATATCTTAACCTAACCTAACCTTACCTAAACCAACCTAACCTAACCTAACCTAACCAAACCTTACCTAACATACCCTAACCTAACCTAACCTAACCTAACCTAACCAAACCTAACCTAACCTAACCTATTGTAACCTAACCTAACCTAACCTAACCTAGCCTAACCTAACGACGTTTGCAAGCGCTTTCACATTAGATATCGCAGTTCCCGACTTGTAATGGTGAAAAACACTGCATCTCACTAAGTGACATTGATTAATGCGGTTTTACGACGGTTCATATCTTAACCTAACCTAACATTCGCACTTGTATCTAAAGACGCTCAATTACACTGTTTCGTTCACAATTACGATATTTGCTTGACCTCACAGTTTCTCACCAACTTATTACAGTACAGAACGCTGTATCTCGCTAAATGACATCGTTCTTTAAGGTTTCACGATACTTGCATGCGCTTTACCGAGAATGTCACAACATAGCAGTTTCGCACTTGTAACGGTACAACACGCAGTATTTGGCTTGTTCATGCCGTTTTGTGTGCTTTCACAACATTTTACCTATCGCAGTTTCGTACTCGCAATAAAACAACACTATCTCGTTAGATGACGTCGTTTTTAGTGGTTTCACGACGCTACCTAGCTTAAACTAACATAACTCAACCTAACATAACCTTCGCACTTCTATCGTTAGAAAACGTTTTACTCGCTACTTTACATTGCTTTCTACAACATTACGACGGTTTCAAGCGCTTTCACATTAGATATCGCAGTTCCCAACTTGTAAAGGTGAAAAACACTGCATCTCACTAAGTGACATTGTTTAATGCGGTTTTAGCGCGGTTCATATCTTAACCTAACCTAACCTAACCTAACCTAACCCAACCTAACCTAATATAACCTAACCTAACCAAACCTAACCTAACGTAATCTAACCTAACCTAACCTAACCTAACCTAACGTCGTTTGCAAGCGCTTTCACATTAGATATCGCAGTTCCCGACTTGTAATGGTGAAAAACACTGCATCTCACTAAGTGACATTGTTTAATGCGGTTTTACGACGGTTCATATCTTAACCTAACCTAACATTCGTACTTGTATTGAAAAACGCTCTATTACACTGTTTCGTTCACAATTACGATATTTGCATAACCTCACAGTTTTTCACCAACTTATTGCAGTACAGAACGCTGTATCTCGCTAAATGACATCGTTCTTTAAGGTTTCACGATGCTTGCATGCGCTTTAACGAGAATATCACAATATAGCAGTTTCGCACTTGTAACGGTAGAACACGCAGTATTTGGCTTGTTCATGCCGTTTTGTGTGCATTCACAACATTTTACCTATCGCAGATTAATACTCGCAATAAAACAACACTATCTCGTTAGATGACGTCGTTTTTGGTAGTTTCACGACGCTACCTAGCTTAAACTAACATAACTCAACCTAACATAACCTTCGCACTTCTATCGTTAGAAAACATTTTACTCGCTACTTTACATTGCTTTCTACAACATTACGACGGTTTCAAGCGCTTTCACATTAGATATCGCAGTTCCCAACTTGTAAAGGTGAAAAACACTGCATCTCACTAAGTGACATTGTTTATTGCGGTTTTACGACGGTTCATACCTTAACCTAACGTAACCTAACCTAACCTAACCCAACCTAACCTAACATAACCTAACCTAACCTAACCTAACCAAACCTAACCTAACGTAACCTAACCTAACCTAACCTAACCTAACCTAACGACGTTTGCAAGTGCTTTCACATTAGATATCGCAGTTCCCGACTTGTAATTGTGAAAAACACTGCATCTCACTAAGTGACATTGATTAATGCGGTTTTACGACGGTTCATATCTTAACCTAACATTCGCACTTGTATTAAAAAACGCTCTATTACACTGTTTCGTTCACAATTAGGATATTTGCATAACCTCACAGTTTTTCACCAACTTATTGCAGTACAGAACGCTGTATCTCGCTAAATGACATCGTTCTTTAAGGTTTCACGATGCTTGCATGCGCTTTTACGAGAATATCACAATATAGCAGTTTCGCATTTGTAACGGTAGAACACGCAGTATTTGGCTTGTTCATGCCGTTTTGTGTGCATTCACAACATTTTACCTATCGCAGTTTAATACTCGCAATAAAACAACACTATCTCGTTAGATGACGTCGTTTTTGGTAGTTTCACGACGCTACCTAGCTCAAACTAACAAAACCTTCGCACTTCTATCGTTAGAAAACGTTTTATTCGCTACTTTACAATGTTTTCTACAAGATTACGACGGTTTCATGCGCTTTCACATTAGTTTTCGCAGTTCCCGACTTGTAATGGTGGAAAACACAGCATCTCACTAAGTGACATTGTTTAATGCGGTTTTAGCGCGGTTCATATCTTAACCTAACCTAACCTTACCTAACCCAACCTAACCTAACCTAACCTAACCAAACCTTACCTAACATACCCTAACCTAACCTAACCTAACCTAACCTAACGACGTTTGCAAGCGCTTTCACATTAGATATCGCAGTTCCCGACTTGTAATGGTGAAAACACTGCATCTCACTAAGTGACATTGTTTAATGCGGTTTTACGACGGTTCATACCTTAACCTAACCTAACCTAACCTAACCTTACCTAACCTAACCTAACCTAACCCAACCCAACTTAACCTAACCTAACCTAACCTAAACTAACCTAACCCAACCTAACCTAACCTAACCTAACCAAACCCAACCTAACCCAACCCATCCCAACCTAACCTAACCTAAGCTAACCTAACCAAACCTAACCTAACCTAACTTAACCTAACCTTACGTAACCTAACCTAACCTATTCTAACGTAACCTAACCTTACCTGACCTAACCTAACCTAACGTAACCTAACCTAACCTAACATAACCTAACGTAACCTAACCTAACCTAACCTAACGTAACCTAACCTAACCTAACCCAACCTAACCCAACCCAACCCAACCCAACAACACCCAACCCAACCTAACCTAACCTAACCTAACCTTACCTAACCTAACCAAATTATCCTTACCTAACCTAACCTAACCTAACGTAACCTAACCTAACCTAACCTAACGTAACCTAACCTAACGTAACCTAACCTAACCTAACCTAACCCAACCTAACCTAACCTAACCTAACCTAACGTAACCCAACTCAACCCAACCTAACCTAATCTAACCTAAACTAACCTAACCTAACCTAACCAAACCTAACCTAACCTAACCTAACCTAACCTAACCTAACGACGGTTGCAAGCGCTTTCACATTAAATATCGCAGTTCCCCACTTTTAATGGTGAAAAACACCGCATCTCAGTAATTGACATTGTTTAATGCGGTTTTACGACGGTTCATATCTTAACCTAACCTAACATTCGCACTTGTATCTAAAAACGCTCTATTACACTGTTTTGTTCACAATTACGATATTTGCATAACCTCACAGTTTTTCACCAACTTATTGCAGTACAGAACGCTGTATCTCGCTAAATGACATTGTTCTTTAAGGTTTCACGATGCTTGCATGCGATTTAACGAGAATATCACAATATAGCAGTTTCGCACTTGTAACGGTAGAACACGCAGTATTTGGCTTGTTCATGCCGTTTTGTGTGCTTTCACAACATTTCACCTATCGCAGTTTAATACTCGCTATAAAACAACACTATCTCGTTAGATGACGTCGTTTTTGGTAGTTTCACGACGCTACCTAGCTTAAACTAACCTAACCTAACCTAACCTTCGCACTTCTATCGTTAGAAAACGTTTTACTCGCCACTTTATAATGTTTTCCACAAGATTAGGACGGTTTCATGCGCTTTCACATTAGATATCGTATATCCCGACTTGTAATGTTGAAAAACACTACATCTCACTAAGTGACATTGTTTAATGCGGTTTTACGACGGTTGATATGTCAACCTAACCTAACATTCGCACTTGTATCTAAAGACGCTCAATTACACTGTTTCGTTCACAATTACGATATTTGCTTGACCTCACAGTTTCTCACCAACTTATTACAGTACAGAACGCTGTTTATCGCTAAATGACATCGTTCTTTAAGGTTTCACGATACTTGCATGCGCTTTACCGAGAATGTCACAACATAGCACTTTCGCACTTGTAACGGTACAACACGCAGTATTTGGCTTGTTCATGCCGTTTTGTGTGCTTTCACAACATTTTACCTATCGCAGTTTCGTACTCGCAATAAAACAACACTATCTCGTTAGACGACGTCGTTTTTGGTGGTTTCACGACGCTACCTAGCTTAAACTAACATAACTCAACCTAACATAACCTTCGCACTTCTATCGTTAGAAAACGTTTTACTCGCTACTTTACATTGCTTTCTACAACAATACGACGGTTTCAAGCGCTTTCACATTAGATATCGCAGTTCCCAACTTGTAAAGGTGAAAAACACTGCATCTCACTAAGTGACATTGTTTATTGCGGTTTTACGACGGTTCATACCTTAACCTAACGTAACCTAACCTAACCTAACCCAACCTAACCTAACATAACCTAACCTAACCTAACCTAACCAAACCTAACCTAACGTAACCTAACCTAACCTAACCTAACCTAACGACGTTTGCAAGTGCTTTCACATTAGATATCGCAGTTCCCAACTTGTAATGGTGAAAAACACTGCATCTCACTAAGTGACATTGTTTAATGCGGTTTTACGACGGTTCATATCTTAACCTAACCTAACATTCATACTTGTATTGAAAAACGCTCTATTACACTGTTTCGTTCACAATTACGATATTTGCATAACCTCACAGTTTTTCACCAACTTATTGCAGTACAGAACGCTGTATCTCGCTAAATGACATCGTTCTTTAAGGTTTCACGATGCTTGCATGCGCTTCAACGAGAATATCACAATTTAGCAGTTTCGCACTTGTAACGGTAGAACACGCAGTATTTGGCTTGTTCATGCCGTTTTGTGTGCATTCACAACATTTTACCTATCGCAGTTTAATACTCGCAATAAAACAACACTATCTCGTTAGATGACGTCGTTTTTGGTAGTTTCACGACGCTACCTAGCTTAAACTAACCTAACCTAACCTAACCTTCGCACTTCTATCGTTAGAAAACGTTTTACTCGCAACTTTACAATGTTTTCTACAAGATTACGACGGTTTCATGCGCTTTCACATTAGATATCGTAGTTCCCGACTTGTAATGTTGAAAAACACTACATCTCACTAAGTGACATTGTTTAATGCGGTTTTACGACGATTGATATGTCAACCTAACCTAACAATCGCACTTGTATCTAAAGACGCTCAATTACACTGTTTCGTTCACAATTACGATATTTGCTTGACCTCACAGTTTCTCACCAACTTATTACAGTACAGAACGCTGTATCTCGCTAAATGACATCGTTCTTTAAGGTTTCACGATACTTGCATGCGCTTTACCGAGAATGTCACAACATAGCAGTTTCGCACTTGTAACGGTACAACACGCAGTATTTGGCTTGTTCATGCCGTTTTGTGTGCTTTCACAACATTTTACCTATCGCAGTTTCGTACTCGCAATAAAACAACACTATCTCGTTAGATGACGTCGTTTTTGGTGGTTTCACGACGCTACCTAGCTTAAACTAACATAACTCAACCTAACATAACCTTCGCACTTCTATCGTTAGAAAACGTTTTACTCGCTACTTTACATTGCTTTCTAGAACATTACGACGGTTTCAAGCGCTTTCACATTAGATATCGCAGTTCCCAACTTGTAAAGGTGAAAAACACTGCATCTCACTAAGTGACATTGT
Source organism: Rhipicephalus microplus (assembly GCF_043290135.1). Lineage (NCBI taxonomy): Eukaryota > Metazoa > Arthropoda > Arachnida > Ixodida > Ixodidae > Rhipicephalus > Rhipicephalus microplus. Next base: position 358,657 of record NW_027464658.1, on the reverse strand, counting down.
TTATTGCGGTTTTACGACGGTTCATACCTTAACCTAACGTAACCTAACCTAACCTAACCCAACCTAACCTAACATAACCTAACCCAACCTAACCTAACCAAACCTAACCTAACCTAACCTAACCTAACCTAACCTAACGACGTTTGCAAGTGCTTTCACATTAGATATCGCAGTTCCCAACTTGTAATGGTGAAAAACACTGCATCTCACTAAGTGACATTGTTTAATGCGGTTTTACGACGGTTCATATCTTAACCTAACCTAACATTCATACTTGTATTGAAAAACGCTCTATTACACTGTTTCGTTCACAATTACGATATTTGCATAACCTCACAGTTTTTCACCAACCTATTGCAGTACAGAACGCTGTATCTCGCTAAATGACATCGTTCTTTAAGGTTTCACGATGCTTGCATGCGCTTCAACGAGAATATCACAATTTAGCAGTTTCGCACTTGTAACGGTAGAACACGCAGTATTTGGCTTGTTCATGCCGTTTTGTGTGCATTCACAACATTTTACCTATCGCAGTTTAATACTCGCAATAAAACAACACTATCTCGTTAGATGACGTCGTTTTTGGTAGTTTCACGACGCTACCTAGCTTAAACTAACCTAACCTAACCTAACCTTCGCACTTCTATCGTTAGAAAACGTTTTACTCGCAACTTTACAATGTTTTCTACAAGATTACGACGGTTTCATGCGCTTTCACATTAGATATCGTAGTTCCCGACTTGTAATGTTGAAAAACACTACATCTCACTAAGTGACATTGTTTAATGCGGTTTTACGACGATTGATATGTCAACCTAACCTAACAATCGCACTTGTATCTAAAGACGCTCAATTACACTGTTTCGTTCACAATTACGATATTTGCTTGACCTCACAGTTTCTCACCAACTTATTACAGTACAGAACGCTGTATCTCGCTAAATGACATCGTTCTTTAAGGTTTCACGATACTTGCATGCGCTTTACCGAGAATGTCACAACATAGCAGTTTCGCACTTGTAACGGTACAACACGCAGTATTTGGCTTGTTCATGCCGTTTTGTGTGCTTTCACAACATTTTACCTATCGCAGTTTCGTACTCGCAATAAAACAACACTATCTCGTTAGATGACGTCGTTTTTGGTGGTTTCACGACGCTACCTAGCTTAAACTAACATAACTCAACCTAACATAACCTTCGCACTTCTATCGTTAGAAAACGTTTTACTCGCTACTTTACATTGCTTTCTACAACATTACGACTTTTTCAAGCGCTTTCACATTAGATATCGCAGTTCCCAACTTGTAAAGGTGAAAAACACTGCATCTCACTAAGTGACATTGTTTATTGCGGTTTTACGACGGTTCATACCTTAACCTAACGTAACCTAACCTAACCTAACCCAACCTAACCTAACATAACCTAACCCAACCTAACCTAACCAAACCTAACCTAACCTAACCTAACCTAACCTAACCTAACGACGTTTGCAAGTGCTTTCACATTAGATATCGCAGTTCCCAACTTGTAATGGTGAAAAACACTGCATCTCACTAAGTGACATTGTTTATTGCGGTTTTACGACGGTTCATATCTTAACCTAACCTAACATTCGTACTTGTATTGAAAAACGCTCTATTACACTGTTTCGTTCACAATTACGATATTTGCATAACCTCACAGTTTTTCACCAACTTATTGCAGTACAGAACGCTGTATCTCGCTAAATGACATCGTTCTTTAAGGTTTCACGATGCTTGCATGCGCTTTTACGAGAATATCACAATATAGCAGTTTCGCATTTGTAACGGTAGAACACGCAGTATTTGGCTTGTTCATGCCGTTTTGTGTGCATTCACAACATTTTACCTATCGCAGTTTAATACTCGCAATAAAACACCACTATCTCATTAGATGACGTCGTTTTTGGTAGTTTCACGACGCTACCTAGCTTAAACTAACCTAACCTAACCTAACCTTCGCACTTCTATCGTTAGAAAACGTTTACTCGCAACTTTACAATGTTTTCTACAAGATTACGACGGTTTCATGCGCTTTCACATTAGATATCGTAGTTCCCGACTTGTAATGTTGAAAAACACTACATCTCACTAAGTGACATTGTTTAATGCGGTTTTACGACGGTTGATATGTCAACCTAACCTAACATTCGCACTTGTATCTAAAGACGCTCAATTACACTGTTTCGTTCACAATTACGATATTTGCTTGACCTCACAGTTTCTCACCAACTTATTACAGTACAGAACGCTGTATCTCGCTAAATGACATCGTTCTTTAAGGTTTCACGATACTTGCATGCGCTTTACCGAGAATGTCACAACATAGCAGTTTCGCACTTGTAACGGTACAACACGCAGTATTTGGCTTGTTCATGCCGTTTTGAGTGCTTTCACAACATTTTACCTGTCGCAGTTTCGTACTCGCATTAAAACAACACTATCTCGTTAGATGACGTCGTTTTTGGTGGTTTCACGACGCTACCTAGCTTAAACTAACATAACTCAAACTAACCGAACCTTCGCACTTCTATCGTTAGTAAAAGTTTTATTCGCTACTTTACAATGTTTTCTACAAGATTACGACGGTTTCATGCGCTTCCACAATAGATATCGCAGTTCCCGACTTGTAATGGTGAAAAACACAGCATCTAAATAAGTGACATTGTTTAACGCGGTTTTAGCGCGGTTCATATCTTAACCTAACCTAACCTTACCTAAACCAACCTAACCTAACCTAACCTAACCAAACCTTACCTAACATACCCTAACCTAACCTAACCTAACCTAACCTAACCAAACCTAACCTAACCTAACCTAACGTAACCTAACCTAACCTAACCTAACCTAACCTAACCTAACCTAACGACGTTTGCAAGTGCTTTCACATTAGATATCGCAGTTCCCAACTTGTAATGGTGAAAAACACTGCATCTCACTAAGTGACATTGTTTAATGCGGTTTTACGACGGTTCATATCTTAACCTAACCTAACATTCGTACTTGTATTGAAAAACGCTCTATTACACTGTTTCGTTCACAATTACGATATTTGCATAACCTCACAGTTTTTCACCAACTTATTGCAGTACAGAACGCTGTATCTCGCTAAATGACATCGTTCTTTAGGGTTTCACGATGCTTGCATGCGCTTTAACGAGAATATCACAATATAGAAGTTTCGCACTTGTAACGGTAGAACACGCAGTATTTGGCTTGTTCATGCCGTTTTGTGTGCATTCACAACATTTTACCTATCGCAGTTTAATACTCGCAATAAAACAACACTATCTCGTAGATGACGTCGTTTTTGGTAGTTTCACGACGCTACCTAGCTTAAACTAACCTAACCTAACCTAACCTTCGCACTTCTATCGTTAGAAAACGTTTACTCGCAACTTTACAATGTTTTCTACACGATTACGACGGTTTCATGCGCTTTCACATTAGATATCGTAGTTCCCGACTTGTAATGTTGAAAAACACTACATCTCACTAAGTGACATTGTTTAATGCGGTTTTACGACGGTTGATATGTCAACCTAACCTAACATTCGCACTTGTATCTAAAGACGCTCAATTACACTGTTTCGTTCACAATTACGATATTTGCTTGACCTCACAGTTTCTCACCAACTTATTACAGTACAGAACGCTGTATCTCGCTAAATGACATCGTTCTTTAAGGTTTCACGATACTTGCATGCGCTTTACCGAGAATGTCACAACATAGCAGTTTCGCACTTGTAACGGTACAACACGCAGTATTTGGCTTGTTCATGCCGTTTTGAGTGCTTTCACAACATTTTACCTGTCGCAGTTTCGTACTCGCATTAAAACAACACTATCTCGTTAGATGACGTCGTTTTTGGTGGTTTCACGACGCTACCTAGCTTAAACTAACATAACTCAAACTAACCGAACCTTCGCACTTCTATCGTTAGAAAACGTTTTATTCGCTACTTTACAATGTTTTCTACAAGATTACGACGGTTTCATGCGCTTTCACATTAGATATCGCAGTTCCCGACTTGTAATGGTGAAAAACACAGCATCTCACTAAGTGACATTGTTTAACGCGGTTTTAGCGCGGTTCATATCTTAACCTAACCTAACCTTACCTAAACCAACCTAACCTAACCTAACCTAACCAAACCTTACCTAACATACCCTAACCTAACCTAACCTAACCTAACCAAACCTAACCTAACCTAACCTAACGTAACCTAACCTAACCTAACCTAACCTAACCTAACCTAACCTAACGACGTTTGCGAGCGCTTTCACATTAGATATCGCAGTTCCCGACTTGTAATAGTGAAAAACACTGCATCTCTCTAAGTGACATTGATTAATGCGGTTTTACGACGGTTCATATCTTAACCTAACCTAACATTCGCACTTGTATTAAAAAACGCTCTATTACACTGTTTCGTTCACGATTAGGATATTTGCATAACCTCACAGTTTTTCACCAACTTATTACAGTACAGAACGCTGTATCTCGCTAAATGACATTGTTCTTTAAGGTTTCACGATGCTTGCATGCGCTTTAACGACACAATATAGCAGTTTCGCACTTGTAACGGTAGAACACGCAGTATTTGGCTTGTTCATGCCGTTTTGTGTGCTTTCACAACATTTCACCTATCGCAGTTTAATACTCGCTATAAAACAACACTATCTCGTTAGATGACGTCGTTTTTGGTAGTTTCACGACGCTACCTAGCTTAAACTAACCTAACCTAACCTAACCGTCGCACTTCTATCGTTAGAAAACGTTTTACTCGCCACTTTACAATGTTTTCTACAAGATTACGACGGTTTCATGCGCTTTCACATTAGATATCGTAGTTCCCGACTTGTAATGGTGAAAAACACTACATCTCACTGAGTGACATTGTTTAATGCGGTTTTACGACGGTTGATATGTCAACCTAACCTAACATTCGCACTTGTATCTAAAGACGATCAATTACACTGTTTCGTTCACAATTACGATATTTGCTTGACCTCACAGTTTCTCGCCAACTTATTACAGTACAGAACGCTGCATCTCGCTAAATGACATCGTTCTTTAAGGTTTCACGATACTTGCATGCGCTTTACCGAGAATGTCACAACATAGCAGTTTCGCACTTGTAACGGTACAACACGCAGTATTTGGCTTGTTCATGCCGTTTTGTGTGCTTTCACAACATTTTACCTATCGCAGTTTCGTACTCGCAATAAAACAACACTATCTCGTTAGATGACGTCGTTTTTGGTGGTTTCACGACGCTACATGGCTTAAACTAACATAACTCAACCTAACATAACCTTCGCACTTCTATCGTTAGAAAACGTTTTACTCGCTACTTTACATTGCTTTCTACAACATTACGACGGTTTCAAGCGCTTTCACATTAGATATCGCAGTTCCCAACTTGTAAAGGTGAAAAACACTGCATCTCACTAAGTGACATTGTTTATTGCGGTTTTACGACGGTTCATACCTTAACCTAACGTAACCTAACCTAACCTAACCCAACCTAACCTAACATAACCTAACCTAACCTAACCTAACCAAACCTAACCTAACGTAACCTAACCTAACCTAACCTAACCTAACCTAACCTAACGACGTTTGCAAGGGCTTTCACATTAGATATCGCAGTTCCCAACTTGTAATGGTGAAAAACACTGCATCTCACTAAGTGACATTGTTTAATGCGGTTTTACGACGGTTCATATCTTAACCTAACCTAACATTCGTACTTGTATTGAAAAACGCTCTATTACACTGTTTCGTTCACAATTACGATATTTGCATAACCTCACAGTTTTTCACCAACTTATTGCAGTACAGAACGCTGTATCTCGCTAAATGACATCGTTCTTTAAGGTTTCACGATGCTTGCATGCGCTTTAACGAGAATATCACAATATAGCAGTTTCGCACTTGTAACGGTAGAACACGCAGTATTTGGCTTGTTCATGCCGTTTTGTGTGCATTCACAACATTTTACCTATCGCAGTTTAATACTCGCAATAAAACAACACTATCTCGTTAGATGACGTCGTTTTTGGTAGTTTCACGACGCTACCTAGCTTAAACTAACCTAACCTAACCTAACCTTCGCACTTCTATCGTTAGAAAACGTTTACTCGCAACTTTACAATGTTTTCTACAAGATTACGACGGTTTCATGCGCTTTCACATTAGATATCGTAGTTCCCGACTTGTAATGTTGAAAAACACTACATCTCACTAAGTGACATTGTTTATTGCGGTTTTACGACGGTTGATATGTCAACCTAACCTAACATTCGCACTTGTATCTAAAGACGCTCAATTACACTGTTTCGTTCACAATTACGATATTTGCTTGACCTCACAGTTTCTCACCAACTTATTACAGTACAGAACGCTGTATCTCGCTAAATGACATCGTTCTTTAAGGTTTCACGATACTTGCATGCGCTTTACCGAGAATGTCACAACATAGCAGTTTCGCACTTGTAACGGTACAACACGCAGTATTTGGCTTGTTCATGCCGTTTTGAGTGCTTTCACAACATTTTACCTGTCGCAGTTTCGTACTCGCATTAAAACAACACTATCTCGTTAGATGACGTCGTTTTTGGTGGTTTCACGACGCTACCTAGCTTAAACTAACATAACTCAAACTAACCGAACCTTCGCACTTCTATCGTTAGAAAACGTTTTATTCGCTACTTTACAATGTTTTCTACATGATTACGACGGTTTCATGCGCTTTCACATTAGATATCGCAGTTCCCGACTTGTAATGGTGAAAAACACAGCATCTCACTAAGTGACATTGTTTAACGCGGTTTTAGCGCGGTTCATATCTTAACCTAACCTAACCTTACCTAAACCAACCTAACCTAACCTAACCTAACCAAACCTTACCTAACATACCCTAACCTAACCTAACCTAACCTAACCAAACCTAACCTAACCTAACCTAACGTAACCTAACCTAACCTAACCTAACCTAACGACGTTTGCGAGCGCTTTCACATTAGATATCGCAGTTCCCGACTTGTAATGGTGAAAAACACTGCATCTCTATAAGTGACATTGATTAATGCGGTTTTACGACGGTTCATATCTTAACCTAACCTAACACTCGCACTTGTATTAAAAAACGCTCCATTACACTGTTTCGTTCACAATTAGGATATTTGCATAACCTCACAGTTTTTCACCAACTTATTGCAGTACAGAACGCTGTATCTCGCTAAATGACATTGTTCTTTAAGGTTTCACGATGCTTGCATGCGCTTTAACGAGAATATCACAATATAGCAGTTTCGCACTTGTAACGGTAGAACACGCAGTATTTGGCTTGTTCATGCCGTTTTGTGTGCTTTCACAACATTTCACCTATCGCAGTTTAATACTCGCTATGAAACAACACTATCTCGTTAGATGACGTCGTTTTTGGTAGTTTCACGACGGTACCTAGCTTAAACTAACCTAACCTAACCTAACCGTCGCACTTCTATCGTTAGAAAACGTTTTACTCGCCACTTTACAATGTTTTCTACAAGATTACGACGGTTTCATGCGCTTTCACATTAGATATCGTAGTTCCCGACTTGTAATGTTGAAAAACACTACATCTCACTAAGTGACATTGTTTAATGCGGTTTTACGACGGTTGATATGTCCAGCTAACCTAACATTCGCACTTGTATCTAAAGACGCTCAATTACACTGTTTCGTTCACAATTACGATATTTGCTTGACCTCACAGTTTCTCACCAACTTATTACAGTACAGAACGCTGTATCTCGCATAATGACATCGTTCTTTAAGGTTTCACGATACTTGCATGCGCTTTACCGAGAATGTCACAACATAGCAGTTTCGCACTTGTAACGGTACAACACGCAGTATTTGGCTTGTTCATGCCGCTTTGTGTGCTTTCACAACATTTTACCTATCGCAGTTTCGTACTCGCAATAAAACAACACTATCTCGTTAGATGACGTCGTTTTTGGTGGTTTCACGACGCTACCTAGCTTAAACTAACATAACTCAACCTTACATAACCTTCGCACTTCTATCGTTAGAAAACGTTTTACTCGCTACTTTACATTGCTTTCTACAACATTACGACGGTTTCAAGCGCTTTCACATTAGATATCGCAGTTCCCAACTTGTAAAGGTGAAAAACACTGCATCTCACTAAGTGACATTGTTTATTGCGGTTTTACGACGGTTCATACCTTAACCTAACGTAACCTAACCTAACCTAACCCAACCTAACCTAACATAACCTAACCTAACCTAACCTAACCAAACCTAACCTAACGTAACCTAACCTAACCTAACCTAACGTAACCTAACGACGTTTGCAAGCGCTTTCACATTAGATATCGCAGTTCCCAACTTGTAATGGTGAAAAACACTGCATCTCACTAAGTGACATTGTTTAATGCGGTTTTACGACGGTTCATATCTTAACCTAACCTAACATTCGTACTTGTATTGAAAAACGCTCTATTACACTGTTTCGTTCACAATTACGATATTTGCATAACCTCACAGTTTTTCACCAACTTATTGCAGTACAGAACGCTGTATCTCGCTAAATGACATTGTTCTTTAAGGTTTCACGATGCTTGCATGCGCTTTAACGAGAATATCACAATATAGCAGTTTCGCACTTGTAACGGTAGAACACGCAGTATTTGGCTTGTTCATGCCGTTTTGTGTGCATTCACAACATTTCACCTATCGCAGTTTAATACTCGCAATAAAACAACACTATCTCGTTAGATGACGTCGTTTTTGGTAGTTTCACGACGCTACCTAGCTTAAACTAACCTAACCTAACCTAACCTTCGCACTTCTATCGTTAGAAAACGCTTTACTCGCAATTTTACAATGTTTTCTTCAAGATTACGACGGTTTCATGCGCTTTCACATTAGATATCGTAGTTCCCGACTTGTAATGTTGAAAAACACTACATCTCACTAAGTGACATTGTTTAATGCGGTTTTACGACGGTTGATATCTCAACCTAACCTAACATTCGCACTTGTATCTAAATACGCTCAATTACATTGTTTCGTTCACAATTACGGTATTTGCTTGACCTCACAGTTTCTCACCAACTTATTACAGTACAGAACGCTGTATCTCGCTAGATGACATCGTTCTTTAAGGTTTCACGATACTTGCATGCGCTTTAACGAGAATATCACAATAAAGCAGTTTCGCACTTGTAACGGCACAAGACGCAGTATCTGGCTAGTTCATGCCATTTTGTGTGCTTTCCCAATATTTCACCTATCGCAGTTTCGTACTCGCAATAAAACAACACTATCTCGTTAGATGACATCGTTTTTGGTGGTTTCACGACGCTACCTAGCTCAAACTAACCGAACCTTCACACTTCTATCGTTAGAAAACGTTTTATTCGCTACTTTACAATGTTTTCTACAAGATTAAGACGGTTTCATGCGCTTTCACATTAGATATCGCAGTTCCCGACTTGTAATGGTGGAAAACACAGCATCTCACTAAGTGACAATGTTTAATGCGGTTTTAGCGCGGTTCATATCTTAACCTAACCTAACCTTACCTAACCCAACCTAACCTAACCTAACCTAACCAAACCTTACCTTACGTACCCTAACCTAACCTAACCTAACCAAACCTAACCTAACCTAACCTAACCTAACCTAACGACGTTTGCAAGCGCTTTCACATTAGATATCGCAGTTCCCGACTTGTAATGGTGAAAACACTGCATCTCACTAAGTGACATTGTTTAATGCGGTTTTACGACGGTTCATAGCTTAACCTAACCTAACCTAACCTAACCTAACCTAACCTAACCTAACCCAACCCAACTTAACCTAACCTAACCTAACCTAACCTAAACTAACCTAACCCAACCTAACCTAACCTAACCTAACCTAACCCAACCTAACCCAACCCATCCCAACCTAACCTAACCTAAGCTAACCAAACCTAACCTAACCAAACCTAACCTAACCTAACTTAACCTAACCTAACGTAACCTAACCTAACCTATTCTAACGTAACCTAACCTTACCTGACCTAACCTAACCTAACGTAACCTAACCTAACCTAACATAACCTAACGTAACCTAACCTAACCTAACCTAACGTAACCTAACCTAACCTAATCCAACCTAACCCAACCCAACCCAACCCAACAACACCCAACCCAACCTAACCTAACCTAACCTAACCTTACCTAACCTAACCAAATTATCCTTACCTAACCTAACCTAACCTAACGTAACCTAACCTAACCTAACCTAACGTAACCTAACCTAACGTAACCTAACCTAACCTAACCCAACCTAACCTAACCTAACCTAACCCAACTCAACCCAACCTAACCTAATCTAACCTAACCTAACCTAACCTAACCTAACCAAACCTAACCTAACCTAACCTAACCTAACCTAACCTAACGACGGTTGCAAGCGCTTTCACATTAAATATCGCAGTTCCCCACTTTTAATGGTGAAAAACACTGCATCTCAGTAATTGACATTGTTTAATGCGGTTTTACGACGGTTCATATCTTAACCTAACCTAACATTCGCACTTGTATCTAAAAACGCTCTATTACACTGTTTTGTTCACAATTACGATATTTGCATAACCTCACAGTTTTTCACCAACTTATTGCAGTACAGAACGCTGTATCTCGCTAAATGACATTGTTCTTTAAGGTTTCACGATGCTTGCATGCGATTTAACGAGAATATCACAATATAGCAGTTTCGCACTTGTAACGGTAGAACACGCAGTATTTGGCTTGTTCATGCCGTTTTGTGTGCTTTCACAACATTTCACCTATCGCAGTTTAATACTCGCTATAAAACAACACTATCTCGTTAGATGACGTCGTTTTTGGTAGTTTCACGACGCTACCTAGCTTAAACTAACCTAACCTAACCTAACCGTCGCACTTCTATCGTTAGAAAACGTTTTACTCGCCACTTTACAATGTTTTCTACAAGATTACGACGGTTTCATGCGCTTTCACATTAGATTTCGTAGTTCCCGGCTTGTAATGTTGAAAAACACTACATCTCACTAAGTGACATTGTTTAATGCGGTTTTACGACGGTTGATATGTCAACCTAACCTAACATTCGCACTTGTATCTAAAGACGCTCAATTACACTGTTTCGTTCACAATTACGATATTTGCTTGACCTCACAATTTCTCACCAACTTATTACAGTACAGAACGCTGTATCTCGCTAAATGACATCGTTCTTTAAGGTTTCACGATACTTGCATGCGCTTTACCGAGAATGTCACAACATAGCAGTTTCGCACTTGTAACGGTACAACACGCAGTATTTGGCTTGTTCTTGCCGTTTTGTGTGCTTTCACAACATTTTACCTATCGCAGTTTCGTACTCGCAATAAAACAACACTATCTCGTTAGATGACATCGTTTTTGGTGGTTTCACGACGCTACCTAGCTCAAACTAACCGAACCTTCACACTTCTATCGTTAGAAAACGTTTTATTCGCTACTTTACAATGTTTTCTACAAGATTAAGACGGTTTCATGCGCTTTCACATTAGATATCGCAGTTCCCGACTTGTAATGGTGGAAAACACAGCATCTCACTAAGTGACATTGTTTAATGCGGTTTTAGCGCGGTTCATATCTTAACCTAACCTAACCTTACCTAACCCAACCTAACCTAACCTAACCTAACCAAACCTTACCTTACGTACCCTAACCTAACCTAACCCAACAACACCCAACCCAACCTAACCTAACCTAACCTAACCTTACCTAACCTAACCAAATTATCCTTACCTAACCTAACCTAACCTAACGTAACCTAACCTAACCTAACCTAACGTAACCTAACCTAACGTAACCTAACCTAACCTAACCTAACCTAACCCAACCTAACCTAACCTAACCTAACCTTACCTAACATACCCTAACCTAACCTAACCTAACCTAACCTAACCAAACCTAACCTAACCTAACCTAACGTAACCTAACCTAACCTAACCTAACCTAACCTAACGACGTTTGCAAGCGCTTTCACATTAGATATCGCAGTTCCCGACTTGTAATGGTGAAAAACACTGCATCTCACTAAGTGACATTGATTAATGCGGTTTTACGACGGTTCATATCTTAACCTAACCTAACATTCGCACTTGTATTAGAAAACGCTCTATTACACTGTTTCGTTCACAATTAGGATATTTGCATAACCTCACAGTTTTTCACCAACTTATTGCAGCACAGAACACTGTATCTCGCTAAATGACATTGTTCTTTAAGGTTTCACGATGCTTGCATGCGCTTTAACGAGAATATCACAATATAGCAGTTTCGCACTTGTAACGGTAGAACACGCAGTATTTGGCTTGTTCATGCCGTTTTGTGTGCTTTCACAACATTTCACCTATCGCAGTTTAATACTCGCTATAAAACAACACTATCTCGTTAGATGACGTCGTTTTTGGTAGTTTCACGACGCTACCTAGCTTAAACTAACCTAACCTAACCTAACCGTCGCACTTCTATCGTTAGAAAACGTTTTACTCGCCACTTTACAATGTTTTCTACAAGATTACGACGGTTTCATGCGCTTTCACATTAGATATCGTAGTTCCCGACTTGTAATGTTGAAAAACACTACATCTCACTAAGTGACATTGTTTAATGCGGTTTTACGACGGTTGATATGTCAACCTAACCTAACATTCGCACTTGTATCTAAAGACGCTCAATTACACTGTTTCGTTCACAATTACGATATTTGCTTGACCTCACAGTTTCTCACCAACTTATTACAGTACAGAACGCTGTATCTCGCTAAATGACATCGTTCTTTAAGGTTTCACGATACTTGCATGCGCTTTACCGAGAATGTCACAACATAGCAGTTTCGCACTTGTAACGGTACAACACGCAGTATTTGGCTTGTTCATGCCGTTTTGTGTGCTTTCACAACATTTTACCTATCGCAGTTTCGTACTCGCAATAAAACAACACTATCTCGTTAGATGACGTCGTTTTTGGTGGTTTCACGACGCTACCTAGCTTAAACTAACATAACTCAACCTAACATAACCTTCGCACTTCTATCGTTAGAAAACGTTTTACTCGCTACTTTACATTGCTTTCTACAACATTACGACGGTTTCAAGCGCTTTCACATTAGATATTGCAGTTCCCAACTTGTAAAGGTGAAAAACACTGCATCTCACTAAGTGACATTGTTTATTGCGGTTTTACGACGGTTCATACCTTAACCTAACGTAACCTAACCTAACCTAACCCAACCTAACCTAACATAACCTAACCTAACCTAACCAAACCTAACCTAACGTAACCTAACCAAACCTAACCTAACCTAACCTAACGACGTTTGCAAGTGCTTTCACATTAGATATCGCAGTTCCCAACTTGTAATGGTGAAAAACACTGCATCTCACTAAGTGACATTGTTTAATGCGGTTTTACGACGGTTCATATCTTAACCTAACCTAACATTCGTACTTGTATTGAAAAACGCTCTATTACACTGTTTCGTTCACAATTACGATATTTGCATAACCTCACAGTTTTTCACCAACTTATTGCAGTACAGAACGCTGTATCTCGCTAAATGACATCGTTCTTTAAGGTTTCACGATGCTTGCATGCGCTTTAACGAGAATATCACAATATAGAAGTTTCGCACTTGTAACGGTAGAACACGCAGTATTTGGCTTGTTCATGCCGTTTTGTGTGCATTCACAACATTTTACCTATCGCAGTTTAATACTCGCAATAAAACAACACTATCTCGTTAGATGACGTCGTTTTTGGTAGTTTCACGACGCTACCTAGCTTAAACTAACCTAACCTAACCTAACCTTCGCACTTCTATCGTTAGAAAACGTTTACTCGCAACTTTACAATGTTTTCTACAAGATTACGACGGTTTCATGCGCTTTCACATTAGATATCGTAGTTCCCGACTTGTAATGTTGAAAAACACTACATCTCACTAAGTGACATTGTTTAATGCGGTTTTACGACGGTTGATATGTCAACCTAACCTAACATTCGCACTTGTATCTAAAGACGCTCAATTACACTGTTTCGTTCACAATTACGATATTTGCTTGACCTCACAGTTTCTCACCAACTTATTACAGTACAAAACGCTGTATCTCGCTAAATGACATCGTTCTTTAAGGTTTCACGATACTTGCATGCGCTTTACCGAGAATGTCACAACACAGCAGTTTCGCACTTGTAACGGTACAACACGCAGTATTTGGCTTGTTCATGCCGTTTTGAGTGCTTTCACAACATTTTACCTGTCGCAGTTTCGTACTCGCATTAAAACAACACTATCTCGTTAGATGACGTCGTTTTTGGTGGTTTCACGACGCTACCTAGCTTAAACTAACATAACTCAAACTAACCGAACCTTCGCACTTCTATCGTTAGAAAACGTTTTATTCGCTACTTTACAATGTTTTCTACAAGATTACGACGGTTTCATGCGCTTTCACATTAGATATCGCAGTTCCCGACTTGTAATGGTGAAAAACACAGCATCTCACTAAGTGACATTGTTTAACGCGGTTTTAGCGCGGTTCATATCTTAACCTAACCTAACCTTACCTAAACCAACCTAACCTAACCTAACCTAACCAAACCTTACCTAACATACCCTAACCTAACCTAACCTAACCTAACCTAACCAAACCTAACCTAACCTAACCTAACGTAACCTAACCTAACCTAACCTAACCTAACCTAACCTAACCTAACCTAACGACGTTTGCGAGCGCTTTCACATTAGATATCGCAGTTCCCGACTTGTAATGGTGAAAAACACTGCATCTCTCTAAGTGACATTGATTAATGCGGTTTTACGACGGTTCATATCTTAACCTAACCTAACATTCGCACTTGTATTAAAAAACGCTCTATTACACTGTTTCGTTCACAATTAGGATATTTGCATAACCTCACAGTTTTTCACCAACTTATTGCAGTACAGAACGCTGTATCTCGCTAAATGACATTGTTCTTTAAGGTTTCACGATGCTTGCATGCGCTTTAACGAGAATATCACAATATAGCAGTTTCGCACTTGTAACGGTAGAACACGCAGTATTTGGCTTGTTCATGCCGTTTTGTGTGCTTTCACAACATTTCACCTATCGCAGTTTAATACTCGCTATAAAACAACACTACCTCGTTAGATGACGTCGTTTTTGGTAGTTTCACGACGCTACCTAGCTTAAACTAACCTAACCTAACCTAACCGTCGCACTTCTATCGTTAGAAAACGTTTTACTCGCCACTTTACAATGTTTTCTACAAGATTACGACGGTTTCATGCGCTTTCACATTAGATATCGTAGTTCCCGACTTGTAATGTTGAAAAACACTACATCTCACTAAGTGACATTGTTTAATGCGGTTTTACGACGGTTGATATGTCAACCTAACCTAACATTCGCACTTGTATCTAAAGACGCTCAATTACACTGTTTCGTTCACAATTACGATATTTGCTTGACCTCACAGTTTCTCGCCAACTTATTACAGTACAGAACGCTGCATCTCGCTAAATGACATCGTTCTTTAAGGTTTCACGATACTTGCATGCGCTTTACCGAGAATGTCACAACATAGCAGTTTCGCACTTGTAACGGTACAACACGCAGTATTTGGCTTGTTCATGCCGTTTTGTGTGCTTTCACAACATTTTACCTATCGCAGTTTCGTACTCGCAATAAAACAACACTATCTCGTTAGATGATGTCGTTTTTGGTGGTTTCACGACGCTACCTAGCTTAAACTAACATAACTCAACCTAACATAACCTTCGCACTTCTATCGTTAGAAAACGTTTTACTCGCTACTTTACATTGCTTTCTACAACATTACGACGGTTTCAAGCGCTTTCACATTAGATATCGCAGTTCCCAACTTGTAAAGGTGAAAAACACTGCATCTCACTAAGTGACATTGTTTATTGCGGTTTTACGACGGTTCATACCTTAACCTAACGTAACCTAACCTAACCTAACCCAACCTAACCTAACATAACCTAACCCAACCTAACCTAACCAAACCTAACCTAACGTAACCTAACCTAACCTAACCTAACCTAACCTAACCTAACCTAACCTAACCTAACGACGTTTGCAAGTGCTTTCACATTAGATATCGCAGTTCCCAACTTGTAATGGTGAAAAACACTGCATCTCACTAAGTGACATTGTTTATTGCGGTTTTACGACGGTTCATATCTTAACCTAACCTAACATTCGTACTTGTATTGAAAAACGCTCTATTACACTGTTTCGTTCACAATTACGATATTTGCATAACCTCACAGTTTTTCACCAACTTATTGCAGTACAGAACGCTGAATCTCGCTAAATGACATCGTTCTTTAAGGTTTCACGATGCTTGCATGCGCTTTAACGAGAATATCACAATATAGCAGTTTCGCACTTGTAACGGTAGAACACGCAGTATTTGGCTTGTTCATGCCGTTTTGTGTGCATTCACAACATTTTACCTATCGCAGTTTAATACTCGCAATAAAACAACACTATCTCGTTAGATGACGTCGTTTTTGGTAGTTTCACGACGCTACCTAGCTTAAACTAACCTAACCTAACCTAACCTTCGCACTTCTATCGTTAGAAAACGTTTACTCGCAACTTTACAATGTTTTCTACAAGATTACGACGGTTTCATGCGCTTTCACATTAGATATCGTAGTTCCCGACTTGTAATGTTGAAAAACACTACATCTCACTAAGTGACATTGTTTAATGCGGTTTTACGACGGTTGATATGTCAACCTAACCTAACATTCGCACTTGTATCTAAAGACGCTCAATTACACTGTTTCGTTCACAATTACGATATTTGCTTGACCTCACAGTTTCTCACCAACTTATTACAGTACAGAACGCTGTATCTCGCTAAATGACATCGTTCTTTAAGGTTTCACGATACTTGCATGCGCTTTACCGAGAATGTCACAACATAGCAGTTTCGCACTTGTAACGGTACAACACGCAGTATTTGGCTTGTTCATGCCGTTTTGAGTGCTTTCGCAACATTTTACCTGTCGCAGTTTCGTACCCGCATTAAAACAACACTATCTCGTTAGATGACGTCGTTTTTGGTGGTTTCACGACGCTACCTAGCTTAAACTAACATAACTCAAACTAACCGAACCTTCGCACTTCTATCGTTAGAAAACGTTTTATTCGCTACTTTACAATGTTTTCTACAAAATTACGACGGTTTCATGCGCTTTCACATTAGATATCGCAGTTCCCGACTTGTAATGGTGAAAAACACAGCATCTCACTAGGTGACATTGTTTAACGCGGTTTTAGCGCGGTTCATATCTTAACCTAACCTAACCTTACCTAAACCAACATAACCTAATCTAACCTAACCAAACCTAACCTAACCTAACCTAACCAAACCTAACCTAACCTAACCTAACGTAACCTAACCTAACCTAACCTAACCTAACCTAACCTAACGACGTTTGCAAGCGCTTTCACATTAGATATCGCAGTTCCCGACTTGTAATGGTGAAAAACACTGCATCTCACTAAGTGACATTGATTAATGCGGTTTTACGACGGTTCATATCTTAACCTAACCTAACATTCGCACTTGTATTAAAAAACGCTCTATTACACTGTTTCGTTCACAATTAGGATATTTGCATAACCTCACAGTTTTTCACCAACTTATTGCAGTACAGAACGCTGTATCTCGCTAAATGACATTGTTCTTTAAGGTTTCACGATGCTTGCATGCGCTTTAATGAGAATATCACAATATAGCAGTTTCGCACTTGTAACGGTAGAACACGCAGTATTTGGCTTGTTCATGCCGTTTTGTGTGCTTTCACAACATTTCACCTATCGCAGTTTAATACTCGCTATAAAACAACACTATCTCGTTAGATGACGTCGTTTTTGGTAGTTTCACGACGCTTCCTAGCTTAAACTAACCTAACCTAACCTAACCTTCGCACTTCTATCGTTAGAAAACGTTTTACTCGCCACTTTACAATGTTTTCTACAAGATTACGACGGTTTCATGCGCTTTCACATTAGATATCGTAGTTCCCGACTTGTAATGTTGAAAAACACTACATCTCACTAAGTGACATTGTTTAATGCGGTTTTACGACGGTTGATATGTCCAGCTAACCTAACATTCGCACTTGTATCTAAAGACGCTCAATTACACTGTTTCGTTCACAATTACGATATTTGCTTGACCTCACAGTTTCTCACCAACTTATTACAGTACAGAACGCTGTATCTCGCTAAATGACATCTTTCTTTAAGGTTTCACGATACTTGCATGCGCTTTACCGAGAATGTCACAACATAGCAGTTTCGCACTTGTAACGGTACAACACGCACTATTTGGCTTGTTCATGCCGTTTTGTGTGCTTTCACAACATTTTACCTATCGCAGTTTCGTACTCGCAATAAAACAACACTATCTCGTTAGATGACGTCGTTTTTGGTGGTTTCACGACGCTACCTAGCTTAAACTAACATAACTCAACCTAACATAACCTTCGCACTTCTATCGTTAGAAAACGTTTTACTCGCTACTTTACATTGCTTTCTACAACATTACGACGGTTTCAAGCGCTTTCACATTAGATATCGCAGTTCCCAACTTGTAAAGGTGAAAAACACTGCATCTCACTAAGTGACATTGTTTAATGCGGTTTTACGACGGTTCATATCTTAACCTAACCTAACATTCGTACTTGTATTGAAAAACGCTCTATTACACTGTTTCGTTCACAATTACGATATTTGCATAACCTCACAGTTTTTCACCAACTTATTGCAGTACAGAACGCTGTATCTCGCTAAATGACATTGTTCTTAAAGGTTTCACGATGCTTGCATGCGCTTTAACGAGAATATCACAATATAGCAGTTTCGCACTTGTAACGGTAGAACACGCAGTATTTGGCTTGTTCATGCCGTTTTGTGTGCATTCACAACATTTCACCTATCGCAGTTTATTACTCGCAATAAAACAACACTATCTCGTTAGATGACGTCGTTTTTGGTAGTTTCACGACGCTACCTAGCTTAAACTAACCTAACCTAACCTAACCTTCGCACTTCTATCGTAAGAAAACGCTTTACTCGCAATTTTACAATGTTTTCTACAAGATTACGACGGTTTCATGCGCTTTCACATTAGATATCGTAGTTCCCGACTTGTAATGTTGAAAAAAACTACATCCCACTAAGTGACATTGTTTAATGCGGTTTTACGACGGCTGATATCTCAACCTAACCTAACATTCGCACTTGTATCTAAATACGCTCAATTACACTGTTTCGTTCACAATTACGATATTTGCTTGACCTCACAGTTTCTGACCAACTTATTACAGTACAGAACGCTGTATCTCGCTAGATGACATCGTTCTTTAAGGTTTCACGATACTTGCGTGCGCTTTAACGAGAATATCACAATAAAGCAGTTTCGCACTTGTAACGGCACAAGACGCAGTATCTGGCTAGTTCATGCCATTTTGTGTGCTTTCCCAATATTTCACCTATCGCAGTTTCGTACTCGCAATAAAACAACACTATCTCGTTAGATGACATCGTTTTTGGTGGTTTCACGACGCTACCTAGCTCAAACTAACCAAACCTTCGCACTTCTATCGTTAGAAAACGTTTTATTCGCTACTTTACAATGTTTTCTACAAGATTAAGACGGTTTCATGCGCTTTCACATTAGATATCGCAGTTCCCGACTTGTAATGGTGGAAAACACAGCATCTCACTAAGTGACATTGTTTAATGCGGTTTTAGCACGGTTCATATCTTAACCTAACCTAACCTTACCTAACCCAACCTAACCTAACCTAACCTAACCAAACCTTACCTAACATACCCTAACCTAACCTAACCTAACCAAACCTAACCTAACCTAACCTAACCTAACCTAACCTAACCTAACGACGTTTGCAAGCGCTTTCACATTAGATATCGCAGTTCCCGACTTGTAATGGTGAAAACACTGCATCTCACTAAGTGACATTGTTTAATGCGGTTTTACGACGGTTCATACCTTAACCTAACCTAACCTAACCTAACCTAACCTTACCTAACCTAACCTTACCTAACCCAACCCAACTTAACCTAACCTAACCTAACCTAACCTAAACTAACTTAACCCAACCTAACCTAACCTAACCTAACCTAACCCAACCTAACCCAACCCATCCCAACCTAACCTAACCTAAGCTAACCTAACCTAACCTAACCAAACCTAACCTAACCTAACTTAACCTAACCTAACGTAACCTAACCTAACCTATTCTAACGTAACCTAACCTTACCTGACCTAACCTAACCTAACGTAACCTAACCTAACCTAACATAACCTAACGTAACCTAACCTAACCTAACCCAACCTAACCCAACCCAACCCAACCCAACAACACCCAACCCAACCTAACCTAACCTAACCTTACCTTACCTAACCTAACCAAATTATCCTTACCTAACCTAACCTAACCTAACGTAACCTAACCTAACCTAACCTAACGTAACCTAACCTAACGTAACCTAACCTAACCTAACCTAACCCAACCTAACATAACCTAACCTAACCTAACCCAACTCAACCCAACCTAACCTAATCTAACCTAACCTAACCTAACCTAACCAAACCTAACCTAACCTAACCTAACCTAACCTAACGACGGTTGCAAGCGCTTTCACATTAAGTTCCCCACTTTTAATGGTGAAAAACACTGCATCTCAGTAATTGACATTGTTTAATGCGGTTTTACGACGGTTCATATCTTAACCTAACCTAACATTCGCACTTGTATCTAATAACGCTCTATTACACTGTTTTGTTCACAATTACGATATTTGCATAACCTCACAGTTTTTCACCAACTTATTGCAGTACAGAACGCTGTATCTCGCTAAATGACATCGTTCTTTAAGGTTTCACGATACTTGCATGCGCTTTACCGAGAATGTCACAACATAGCAGTTTCGCACTTGTAACGGTACAACATGCAGTATTTGGCTTGTTCATGCCGTTTTGAGTGCTTTCACAACATTTTACCTGTCGCAGTTTCGTACTCGCATTAAAACAACACTATCTCGTTAGATGACGTCGTTTTTGGTGGTTTCACGACGCTACCTAGCTTAAACTAACATAACTCAAACTAACCGAACCTTCGCACCTCTATCGTTAGAAAACGTTTTATTCGCTACTTTACAATGTTTTCTACAAGATTACGACGGTTTCATGCGCTTTCACATTAGATATCGCAGTTCCCGACTTGTAATGGTGAAAAACACAGCATCTCACTAAGTGACATTGTTTAACGCGGTTTTAGCGCGGTTCATATCTTAACCTAACCTAACCTTACCTAAACCAACATAACCTAACCTAACCTAACCAAACCTTACCTAACATACCCTAACCTAACCTAACCTAACCTAACCTAACCAAACCTAACCTAACCTAACCTAACCTAACCTAACCTAACCTAACCTAACCTAACCTAACCTAACCTAACCTAACCTAACCTAACGACGTTTGCGAGCGCTTTCACATTAGATATCGCAGTTCCCGACTTGTAATGGTGAAAAACACTGCATCTCTCTAAGTGACATTGATTAATGCGGTTTTACGACGGTTCATATCTTAACCTAACATTCGCACTTGTATTAAAAAACGCTCTATTACACTGTTTCGTTCACAATTAGGATATTTGCATAACCTCACAGTTTTTCACCAACCTATTGCAGTACAGAACGCTGTATCTCGCTAAATGACATTGTTCTTTAAGGTTTCACGATGCTTGCATGCGCTTTAACGAGAATATCACAATATAGCAGTTTCGCACTTGTAACGGTAGAACACGCAGTATTTGGCTTGTTCATGCCGTTTTGTGTGCTTTCACAACATTTCACCTATCGCAGTTTAATACTCGCTATAAAACAACACTATCTCGTTAGATGACGTCGTTTTTGGTAGTTTCACGACGCTACCTAGCTTAAACTAACCTAACCTAACCTAACCGTCGCACTTCTATCGTTAGAAAACGTTTTACTCGCCACTTTACAATGTTTTCTACAAGATTACGACGGTTTCATGCGCTTTCACATTAGATATCGTAGTTCCCGACTTGTAATGTTGAAAAAAACTACATCTCACTAAGTGACATTGTTTAATGCGGTTTTACGACGGTTGATATGTCAACCTAACCTAACATTCGCACTTGTATCTAAAGACGCTCAATTACACTGTTTCGTTCACAATTACGATATTTGCTTGACCTCACAGTTTCTCACCAACTTATTACAGTACAGAACGCTGTATCTCGCTAAATGACATCGTTCTTTAAGGTTTCACGATACTTGCATGCGCTTTAACGAGAATGTCACAACATAGCAGTTTCGCACTTGTAACGGTACAACACGCAGTATTTGGCTTGTTCATGCCGTTTTGTGTGCTTTCACAACATTTTACCTATCGCAGTTTCGTACTCGCAATAAAACAACACTATCTCGTTAGATGACGTCGTTTTTGGTGGTTTCACGACGCTACCTAGCTTAAACTAACATAACTCAACCTAACATAACCTTCGCACTTCTATCGTTAGAAAACGTTTTACTCGCTACTTTACATTGCTTTCTACAACATTACGACGGTTTCAAGCGCTTTCACATTAGATATCGCAGTTCCCAACTTGTAAAGGTGAAAAACACTGCATCTCACTAAGTGACATTGTTTATTGCGGTTTTACGACGGTTCGTACCTTAACCTAACGTAACCTAACCTAACCTAACCCAACCTAACCTAACATAACCTAACCTAACCTAACCAAACCTAACCTAACGTAACCTAACCTAACCTAACCTAACCTAACCTAACGACGTTTGCAAGTGCTTTCACATTAGATATCGCAGTTCCCAACTTGTAATGGTGAAAAAC
The DNA here is from genome assembly GCF_043290135.1 of Rhipicephalus microplus. Taxonomy (NCBI): domain Eukaryota; kingdom Metazoa; phylum Arthropoda; class Arachnida; order Ixodida; family Ixodidae; genus Rhipicephalus; species Rhipicephalus microplus. Next base: position 335,574 of record NW_027464658.1, on the reverse strand, counting down.
ACTGCATCTCACTAAGTGACATTGTTTAATGCGGTTTTACGACGGTTCATATCTTAACCTAACCTAACATTCGTACATGTATTGAAAAACGCTCTATTACACTGTTTCGTTCACAATTACGATATTTGCATAACCTCACAGTTTTTCACCAACTTATTGCAGTAGAGAACGCTGTATCTCGCTAAATGACATCGTTCTTTAAGGTTTCACGATGCTTGCATGCGCTTTAACGAGAATATCACAATATAGAAGTTTCGCACTTGTAACAGTAGAACACGCAGTATTTGGCTTGTTCATGCCGTTTTGTGTGCATTCACAACATTTTACCTATCGCAGTTTAATACTCGCAATAAAACAACACTATCTCGTTAGGTGACGTCGTTTTTGGTAGTTTCACGACGCTACCTAGCTTAAACTAACCTAACCTAACCTAACCTTCGCACTTCTATCGTTAGAAAACGTTTTCTCGCAACTTTACAATGTTTTCTACAAGATTACGACGGTTTCATGCGCTTTCACATTAGATATCGTAGTTCCCGACTTGTAATGTTGAAAAACACTACATCTCACTAAGTGGCATTGTTTAATGCGGTTTTACGACGGTTGATATGTCAACCTAACCTAACATTCGCACTTGTATCTAAAGACGCTCAATTACACTGTTTCGTTCACAATTACGATATTTGCTTGACCTCACAGTTTCTCACCAACTTATTACAGTACAGAACGCTGTATCTCGCTAAATGACATCGTTCTTTAAGGTTTCACGATACTTGCATGCGCTTTACCGAGAATGTCACAACATAGCAGTTTCGCACTTGTAACGGTACAACACGCAGTATTTGGCTTGTTCATGCCGTTTTGAGTGCTTTCACAACATTTTACCTGTCGCAGTTTCGTACTCGCATTAAAACAACACTATCTCGTTAGATGACGTCGTTTTTGGTGGTTTCACGACGCTACCTAGCTTAAACTAACATAACTCAAACTAACCGAACCTTCGCACTTCTATCGTTAGAAAACGTTTTATTCGCTACTTTACAATGTTTTCTACAAGATTACGACGGTTTCATGCGCTTTCACATTAGATATCGCAGTTCCCGACTTGTAATGGTGAAAAACACAGCATCTCACTAAGTGACATTGTTTAACGCGGTTTTAGCGCGGTTCATATCTTAACCTAACCTAACCTTACCTAAACCAACCTAACCTAACCTAACCTAACCAAACCTTACCTAACATACCCTAACCTAACCTAACCTAACCTAACCTAACCAAACCTAACCTAACCTAACCTAACGTAACCTAACCTAACCTAACCTAACCTAACCTAACCTAACCTAACGACGTTTGCGAGCGCTTTCACATTAGATATCGCAGTTCCCGACTTGTAATGGGGAAAAACACTGCATCTCTCTAAGTGACATTGATTAATGCGGTTTTACGACGGTTGATATGTCAACCTAACCTAACATTCGCACTTGTATCTAAAGACGCTCAATTACACTGTTTCGTTCACAATTACGATATTTGCTTGACCTCACAGTTTCTCACCAACTTATTACAGTACAGAACGCTGTATCTCGCTAAATGACATCGTTCTTTAAGGTTTCACGATACTTGCATGCGCTTTACCGAGAATGTCACAACATAGCAGTTTCGCACTTGTAACGGTACAACACGCAGTATTTGGCTTGTTCATGCCGTTTTGAGTGCTTTCACAACATTTTACCTGTCGCAGTTTCGTACTCGCATTAAAACAACACTATCTCGTTAGATGACGTCGTTTTTGGTGGTTTCACGACGCTACCTAGCTTAAACTAACATAACTCAACCTAACATAACCTTCGCACTTCTATCGTTAGAAAACGTTTTACTCGCTACTTTACATTGCTTTCTACAACATTACGACGGTTTCAAGCGCTTTCACATTAGATATCGCAGTTCCCAACTTGTAAAGGTGAAAAACACTGCATCTCACTAAGTGACATTGTTTATTGCGGTTTTACGACGGTTCGTACCTTAACCTAACGTAACCTAACCTAACCTAACCCAACCTAACCTAACATAACCTAACCTAACCTAACCTAACCTAACCAAACCTAACCTAACGTAACCTAACCTAACCTAACCTAACCTAACCTAACGACGTTTGCAAGCGCTTTCACATTAGATATCGCAGTTCCCGACTTGTAATGGTGAAAAACACTGCATCTCACTAAGTGACATTGATTAATACAGTTTTACGACGGTTCATATCTTAACCTAACCTAACATTCGCACTTGTATTAAAAAACGCTCTATTACACTGTTTCGTTCACAATTAGGATATTTGCATAACCTCACAGTTTTTCACCAACTTATTGCAGTAGAGAACGCTGTATCTCGCTAAATGACATCGTTCTTTAAGGTTTCACGATGCTTGCATGCGCTTTAACGAGAATATCACAATATAGAAGTTTCGCACTTGTAACGGTAGAACACGCAGTATTTGGCTTGTTCATGCCGTTTTGTGTGCATTCACAACATTTTACCTATCGCAGTTTAATACTCGCAATAAAACAACACTATCTCGTTAGATGACGTCGTTTTTGGTAGTTTCACGACGCTACCTAGCTTAAACTAACCTAACCTAACCTAACCTTCGCACTTCTATCGTTAGAAAACGTTTACTCGCAACTTTACAATGTTTTCTACAAGATTACGACGGTTTCATGCGCTTTCACATTAGATATCGTAGTTCCCGACTTGTAATGTTGAAAAACACTACATCTCACTAAGTGGCATTGTTTAATGCGGTTTTACGACGGTTGATATGTCAACCTAACCTAACATTCGCACTTGTATCTAAAGACGCTCAATTACACTGTTTCGTTCACAATTACGATATTTGCTTGACCTCACAGTTTCTCACCAACTTATTACAGTACAGAACGCTGTATCTCGCTAAATGACATCGTTCTTTAAGGTTTCACGATACTTGCATGCGCTTTACCGAGAATGTCACAACATAGCAGTTTCGCACTTGTAACGGTACAACACGCAGTATTTGGCTTGTTCATGCCGTTTTGAGTGCTTTCACAACATTTTACCTGTCGCAGTTTCGTACTCGCATTAAAACAACACTATCTCGTTAGATGACGTCGTTTTTGGTGGTTTCACGACGCTACCTAGCTTAAACTAACATAACTCAAACTAACCGAACCTTCGCACTTCTATTGTTAGAAAACGTTTTATTCGCTACTTTACAATGTTTTCTACAAGATTACGACGGTTTCATGCGCTTTCACATTAGATATCGCAGTTCCCGACTTGTAATGGTGAAAAACACAGCATCTCACTAAGTGACATTGTTTAACGCGGTTTTAGCGCGGTTCATATCTTAACCTAACCTAACCTTACCTAAACCAACCTAACCTAACCTAACCTAACCAAACCTTACCTAACATACCCTAACCTAACCTAACCTAACCTAACCAAACCTAACCTAACCTAACCTAACGTAACCTAACCTAACCTAACCTAACCTAACCTAACGACGTTTGCGAGCGCTTTCACATTAGATATCGCAGTTCCCGACTTGTAATGGTGAAAAACACTGCATCTCTCTAAGTGACATTGATTAATGCGGTTTTACGACGGTTCATATCTTAACCTAACCTAACATTCGCACTTGTATTAAAAAACGCTCTATTACACTGTTTCGTTCACAATTAGGATATTTGCATAACCTCACAGTTTTTCACCAACTTATTGCAGTACAGAACGCTGTGTCTCGGTAAATGACATTGTTCTTTAAGGTTTCACGATGCTTGCATGCGCTTTAACGAGAATATCACAATATAGCAGTTTCGCACTTGTAACGGTAGAACACGCAGTATTTGGCTTGTTCATGCCGTTTTGTGTGCTTTCACAACATTTCACCTATCGCAGTTTAATACTCGCTATAAAACAACACTATCTCGTTAGATGACGTCGTTTTTGGTAGTTTCACGACGCTACCTAGCTTAAACTAACCTAACCTAACCTAACCGTCGCACTTCTATCGTTAGAAAACGTTTTACTCGCCACTTTACAATGTTTTCTACAAGATTACGACGGTTTCATGCGCTTTCACATTAGATATCGTAGTTCCCGACTTGTAATGTTGAAAAAAACTACATCTCACTAAGTGACATTGTTTAATGCGGTTTTACGACGGTTGATATGTCAACCTAACCTAACATTCGCACTTGTATCTAAAGACGCTCAATTACACTGTTTCGTTCACAATTACGATATTTGCTTGACCTCACAGTTTCTCACCAACTTATTACAGTACAGAACGCTGTATCTCGCTAAATGACATCGTTCTTTAAGGTTTCACGATACTTGCATGCGCTTTAACGAGAATGTCACAACATAGCAGTTTCGCACTTGTAACGGTACAACACGCAGTATTTGGCTTGTTCATGCCGTTTTGTGTGCTTTCACAACATTCTACCTATCGCAGTTTCGTACTCGCAATAAAACAACACTATCTCGTTAGATGACGTCGTTTTTGGTGGTTTCACGACGCTACCTAGCTTAAACTAACATAACTCAACCTAACATAACCTTCGCACTTCTATCGTTAGAAAACGTTTTACTCGCTACTTTACATTGCTTTCTACAACATTACGACGGTTTCAAGCGCTTTCACATTAGATATCGCAGTTCCCAACTTGTAAAGGTGAAAAACACTGCATCTCACTAAGTGACATTGTTTATTGCGGTTTTACGACGGTTCGTACCTTAACCTAACGTAACCTAACCTAACCCAACCTAACCTAACATAACCTAACCTAACCTAACCTAACCAAACCTAACCTAACGTAACCTAACCTAACCTAACCTAACCTAACGACGTTTGCAAGTGCTTTCACATTAGATATCGCAGTTCCCAACTTGTAATGGTGGAAAACACTGCATCTCACTAAGTGACATTGTTTAATGCGGTTTTACGACGGTTCATATCTTAACCTAACCTAACATTCGCACTTGTATCTAAAAACGCTCTATTACACTGTTTTGTTCACAATTACGATATTTGCATAACCTCACAGTTTTTCACCAACTTATTGCAGTACAGAACGCTGTATCTCGCTAAATGACATTGTTCTTTAAGGTTTCACGATGCTTGCATGCGATTTAACGAGAATGTCACAACATAGCACTTTCGCACTTGTAACGGTACAACACGCAGTAGTTGGCTTGTTCATGCCGTTTTGTGTGCTTTCACAACATTTTACCTATCGCAGTTTCGTACTCGCAATAAAACAACACTATCTCGTTAGATGACGTCATTTTTGGTAGTTTCACGACGCTACCTAGCTTAAACTAACCTAACCTAACCTAACCTTCGCACTTCTATCGTTAGAAAACGTTTACTCGCAACTTTACAATGTTTTCTACAAGATTACGACGGTTTCATGCGCTTTCACATTAGATATCGTAGTTCCCGACTTGTAATGTTGAAAAACACTACATCTCACTAAGTGACATTGTTTAATGCGGTTTTACGACGGTTGATATGTCAACCTAACCTAACATTCGCACTTGTATCTAAAGACGCTCAATTACACTGTTTCGTTCACAATTACGATATTTGCTTGACCTCACAGTTTCTCACCAACTTATTACAGTACAGAACGCTGTATCTCGCTAAATGACATCGTTCTTTAAGGTTTCACGATACTTGCATGCGCTTTACCGAGAATGTCACAACATTGCAGTTTCGCACTTGTAACGGTACAATACGCAGTATTTGGCTTGTTCATGCCGTTTTGAGTGCTTTCACAACATTTTACTTGTCGCAGTTTCGTACTCGCATTAAAACAACACTATCTCGTTAGATGACGTCGTTTTTGGTGGTTTCACGACGCTACCTAGCTTAAACTAACATAACTCAAACTAACCGAACCTTCGCACTTCTATCGTTAGAAAACGTTTTATTCGCTACTTTACAATGTTTTCTACAAGATTACGACGGTTTCATGCGCTTTCACATTAGATATCGCAGTTCCCGACTTGTAATGGTGAAAAACACAGCATCTCACTAAGTGACATTGTTTAACGCGGTTTTAGCGCGGTTCATATCTTAACCTAACCTAACCTTACCTAAACCAACCTAACCTAACCTAACCTAACCAAACCTTACCTAACATACCCTAACCTAACCTAACCTAACCTAACCAAACCTAACCTAACCTAACCTAACGTAACCTAACCTAACCTAACCTAACCTAACGACGTTTGCGAGCGCTTTCACATTAGATATCGCAGTTCCCGACTTGTAATGGTGAAAAACACTGCATCTCTCTAAGTGACATTGATTAATGCGGTTTTACGACGGTTCATATCTTAACCTAACCTAACATTCGCACTTGTATTAAAAAACGCTCTATTACACTGTTTCGTTCACAATTAGGATATTTGCATAACCTCACAGTTTTTCACCAACTTATTGCAGTACAGAACGCTGTATCTCGGTAAATGACATTGTTCTTTAAGGTTTCACGATGCTTGCATGCGCTTTAACGAGAATATCACAATATAGCAGTTTCGCACTTGTAACGGTAGAACACGCAGTATTTGGCTTGTTCATGCCGTTTTGTGTGCTTTCACAACATTTCACCTATCGCAGTTTAATACTCGCTATAAAACAACACTATCTCGTTAGATGACGTCGTTTTTGGTAGTTTCACGACGCTACCTAGCTTAAACTAACCTAACCTAACCTAACCGTCGCACTTCTATCGTTAGAAAACGTTTTACTCGCCACTTTACAATGTTTTCTACAAGATTACGACGGTTTCATGCGCTTTCACATTAGATATCGTAGTTCCCGACTTGTAATGTTGAAAAAAACTACATCTCACTAAGTGACATTGTTTAATGCGGTTTTACGATGGTTGATATGTCAACCTAACCTAACATTCGCACTTGTATCTAAAGACGCTCAATTACACTGTTTCGTTCACAATTACGATATTTGCTTGACCTCACAGTTTCTCACCAACTTATTACAGTACAGAACGCTGTATCTCGCTAAATGACATCGTTCTTTAAGGTTTCACGATACTTGCATGCGCTTTAACGAGAATGTCACAACATAGCAGTTTCGCACTTGTAACGGTACAACACGCAGTATTTGGCTTGTTCATGCCGTTTTGTGTGCTTTCACAACATTCTACCTATCGCAGTTTCGTACTCGCAATAAAACAACACTATCTCGTTAGATGACGTCGTTTTTGGTGGTTTCACGACGCTACCTAGCTTAAACTAACATAACTCAACCTAACATAACCTTCGCACTTCTATCGTTAGAAAACGTTTTACTCGCTACTTTACATTGCTTTCTACAACATTACGACGGTTTCAAGCGCTTTCACATTAGATATCGCAGTTCCCAACTTGTAAAGGTGAAAAACACTGCATCTCACTAAGTGACATTGTTTATTGCGGTTTTACGACGGTTCGTACCTTAACCTAACGTAACCTAACCTAACCTAACCCAACCTAACCTAACATAACCTAACCTAACCTAACCTAACCAAACCTAACCTAACGTAACCTAACCTAACCTAACCTAACGACGTTTGCAAGTGCTTTCACATTAGATATCGCAGTTCCCAACTTGTAATGGTGGAAAACACTGCATCTCACTAAGTGACATTGTTTAATGTGGTTTTACGACGGTTCATATCTTAACCTAACCTAACATTCGCACTTGTATCTAAAAACGCTCTATTACACTGTTTTGTTCACAATTACGATATTTGCATAACCTCACAGTTTTTCACCAACTTATTGCAGTACAGAACGCTGTATCTCGCTAAATGACATTGTTCTTTAAGGTTTCACGATGCTTGCATGCGATTTAACGAGAATGTCACAACATAGCACTTTCGCACTTGTAACGGTACAACACGCAGTAGTTGGCTTGTTCATGCCGTTTTGTGTGCTTTCACAACATTTTACCTATCGCAGTTTCGTACTCGCAATAAAACAACACTATCTCGTTAGATGACGTCATTTTTGGTAGTTTCACGACGCTACCTAGCTTAAACTAACCTAACCTAACCTAACCTTCGCACTTCTATCGTTAGAAAACGTTTACTCGCAACTTTACAATGTTTTCTACAAGATTACGACGGTTTCATGCGCTTTCACATTAGATATCGTAGTTCCCGACTTGTAATGTTGAAAAACACTACATCTCACTAAGTGACATTGTTTAATGCGGTTTTACGACGGTTGATATGTCAACCTAACCTAACATTCGCACTTGTATCTAAAGACGCTCAATTACACTGTTTCGTTCACAATTACGATATTTGCTTGACCTCACAGTTTCTCACCAACTTATTACAGTACAGAACGCTGTATCTCGCTAAATGACATCGTTCTTTAAGGTTTCACGATACTTGCATGAGCTTTACCGAGAATGTCACAACATTGCAGTTTCGCACTTGTAACGGTACAATACGCAGTATTTGGCTTGTTCATGCCGTTTTGAGTGCTTTCACAACATTTTACCTGTCGCAGTTTCGTACTCGCATTAAAACAACACTATCTCGTTAGATGACGTCGTTTTTGGTGGTTTCACGACGCTACCTAGCTTAAACTAACATAACTCAAACTAACCGAACCTTCGCACTTCTATCGTTAGAAAACGTTTTATTCGCTACATTACAATGTTTTCTACAAGATTACGACGGTTTCATGCGCTTTCACATTAGATATCGCAGTTCCCGACTTGTAATGGTGAAAAACACAGCATCTCACTAAGTGACATTGTTTAACGCGGTTTTAGCGCGGTTCATATCTTAACCTAACCTAACCTTACCTAAACCAACCTAACCTAACCTAACCTAACCAAACCTTACCTAACATACCCTAACCTAACCTAACCTAACCTAACCAAACCTAACCTAACCTAACCTAACGTAACCTAACCTAACCTAACCTAACCTAACCTAACCTAACGACGTTTGCAAGCGCTTTCACATTAGATATCGCAGTTCCCGACTTGTAATGGTGAAAAACACTGCATCTCACTAAGTGACATTGATTAATGCGGTTTTACGACGGTTCATAACTTAACCTAACCTAACATTCGCACTTGTATTAAAAAACGCTCTATTACACTGTTTCGTTCACAATTAGGATATTTGCATAACCTCACAGTTTTTCACCAACTTATTGCAGCACAGAACGCTGTAACTCGCTAAATGACATTGTTCTTTAAGGTTTCACGATGCTTGCATGCGCTTTAACGAGAATATCACAATATAGCAGTTTCGCACTTATAACGGTAGAACACGCAGTATTTGGCTTGTTCATGCCGTTTTGTGTGCTTTCACAACATTTCACCTATCGCAGTTTAATACTCGCTATAAAACAACACTATCTCGTTAGATGACGTCGTTTTTGGTAGTTTCACGACGCTACCTAGCTTAAAGTAACCTAACCTAACCTAACCGTCGCACTTCTATCGTTTGAAAACGTTTTACTCGCCACTTTACAATGTTTTCTACAAGATTACGACGGTTTCATGCGCTTTCACATTAGATATCGTAGTTCCCGACTTGTAATGTTGAAAAACACTACATCTCACTAAGTGACATTGTTTAATGCGGTTTTACGACGGTTGATATGTCAACCTAACCTAACATTCACACTTGTATCTAAAGACGCTCAATTACACTGTTTCGTTCACAATTACGATATTTGCTTGACCTCACAGTTTCTCACCAACTTATTACAGTACAGAACGCTGTATCTCGCTAAATGACATCGTTCTTTAAGGTTTCACGATAGTTGCATGCGCTTTACCGAGAATGTCACAACATAGCAGTTTCGCACTTGTAACGGTACAACACGCAGTATTTGGCTTGTTCATGCCATTTTGTGTGCTTTCACAACATTTTACCTATCGCAGTTTCGTACTCGCAATAAAACAACACTATCTCGTTAGATGACGTCGTTTTTGGTGGTTTCACGACGCTACCTAGCTTAAACTAACATAACTCAACCTAACATAACCTTCGCACTTCTATCGTTAGAAAACGTTTTACTCGCTACTTTACATTGCTTTCTACAACATTACGACGGTTTCAAGCGCTTTCACATTAGATATCGCAGTTCCCAACTTGTAAGGGTGAAAAACACTACATCTCACTAAGTGACATTGTTTATTGCGGTTTTACGACGGTTCATACCTTAACCTAACGTAACCTAACCTAACCTAACCCAACCTAACCTAACATAACCTAACCTAACCTAACCTAACCAAACCTAACCTAACGTAACCTAACCTAACCTAACCTAACCTAACCTAACCTAACGACGTTTGCAAGTGCTTTCACATTAAATATCGCAGTTCCCAACTTGTAATGGTGAAAAACACTGCATCTCACTAAGTGACATTGTTTAATGCGGTTTTACGACGGTTCATATCTTAACCTAACCTAACATTCGTACTTGTATTGAAAAACGCTCTATTACACTGTTTCGTTCACAATTACGATATTTGCATAACCTCACAGTTTTTCACCAACTTATTGCAGTACAGAACGCTGTATCTCGCTAAATGACATCGTTCTTTAAGGTTTCACGATGCTTGCATGCGCTTTAACGAGAATATCACATTATAGAAGTTTCGCACTTGTAACGGTAGAACACGCAGTATTTGGCTTGTTCATGCCGTTTTGTGTGCATTCACAACATTTTACCTATCGCAGTTTAATACTCGCAATAAAACAACACTATCTCGTTAGATGACGTCGTTTTTGGTAGTTTCACGACGCTACCTAGCTTAAACTAACCTAACCTAACCTAACCTTCGCACTTCTATCGTTAGAAAACGCTTTACTCGCAATTTTACAATGTTTTCTACAAGATTACGACGGTTTCATGCGCTTTCACATTAGATATCGTAGTTCCCGACTTGTAATGTTGAAAAACACTACATCTCACTAAGTGACATTGTTTAATGCGGTTTTACGACGGTTGATATCTCAACCTAACCTAACATTCGCACTTGTATCTAAATACGCTCAATTACACTGTTTCGTTCACAATTACGATATTTGCTTGACCTCACAGTTTCTCACCAACTTATTACAGTACAGAACGCTGTATCTCGCTAGATGACATCGTTCTTTAAGGTTTCACGATACTTGCATGCGCTTTAACGAGAATATCACAATAAAGCAGTTTCGCACTTGTAACGGCACAAGACGCAGTATCTGGCTAGTTCATGCCATTTTGTGTGCTTTCCCAATATTTCACCTATCGCAGTTTCGTACTCGCAATAAAACAACACTATCTCGTTAGATGACATCGTTTTTGGTGGTTTCACGACGCTACCTAGCTCAAACTAACCGAACCTTCGCACTTCTATCGTTAGAAAACGTTTTATTCGCTACTTTACAATGTTTTCTACAAGATTACGACGGTTTCATGCGCTTTCACATTAGATATCGCAGTTCCCAACTTGTAATGGTGAAAAACACAGCATCTCACTAAGTGACATTGTTTAACGCGGTTTTAGCGCGGTTCATATCTTAACCTAACCTAACCTTACCTAAACCAACCTAACCTAACCTAACCTAACCAAACCTTACCTAACATACCCTAACCTAACCTAACCTAACCTAAGTAAAACTTCTTTTGGGCCTAGTTGGTTCATAGCCATAGAATATACTTTTACAGCGCAAACATAAAACGATCCACAAAGAAAGCGACGACACACACCAGCGCTGACTAACAACTGACTTTATTTCGGAATATGTCAATGCATAAATACCTCCTGGGCAACCTCACCGCACATGCGCCACACATCTCGACTGATAACAGACACTCAGAGGAACAATCAGAGTTGACAAAAGAAATGAAACCGTGTATTACATACGTGATGAAATGAACTGAAACTCAGATGGGAGCAGAGGGCTCAGCTTTGTATAAGCGACACGTCTCTGACGCTGCTCCCATCTGAGTTTCAGTTCATTTCATCACGTATGTAATACACGGTTTCATTTCTTTTGTCAACTCTGATTGTTCCTCTGAGTGTCTGTTATCAGTCGAGATGTGTGGCGCATGTGCGGTGAGGTTGCCCAGGAGGTATTTATGCATTGACATATTCCGAAATAAAGTCAGTTGTTAGTCAGCGCTGGTGTGTGTCGTCGCTTTCTTTGTGGATCGTTTTATGTTTGCGCTGTAAAAGTATATTCTATAACCTAACCTAACCAAACCTAACCTAACCTAACCTAACGTAACCTAACCTAACCTAACCTAACCTAACCTAACCTAACGACGTTTGCGAGCGCTTTCACATTAGATATCGCAGTTCCCGACTTGTAATGGTGAAAAACACTGCATCTCTCTAAGTGACATTGATTAATGCGGTTTTACGACGGTTCATACCTTAACCTAACCTAACATTCGCACTTGTATTAAAAAACGCTCTATTACACTGTTTCGTTCACAATTAGGATATTTGCATAACCTCACAGTTTTTCACCAACTTATTGCAGTACAGAACGCTGTATCTCGCTAAATGACATTGTTCTTTAAGGTTTCACGATGCTTGCATGCGCTTTAACGAGAATATCACAATATAGCAGTTTCGCACTTGTAACGGTAGAACACGCAGTATTTGGCTTGTTCATGCCGTTTTGTGTGCTTTCACAACATTTCACCTATCGCAGTTTAATACTCGCTATAAAACAACACTATCTCGTTAGATGACGTCGTTTTTGGTAGTTTCACGACGCTACCTAGCTTAAACTAACCTAACCTAACCTAACCGTCGCACTTCTATCGTTAGAAAACGTTTTACTCGCCACTTTACAATGTTTTCTACAAGATTACGACGGTTTCATGCGCTTTCACATTAGATATCGTAGTTCCCGACTTGTAATGTTGAAAAACACTACATCTCACTAAGTGACATTGTTTAATGCGGTTTTACGACGGTTGATATGTCAACCTAACCTAACATTCGCACTTGTATCTAAAGACGCTCAATTACACTGTTTCATTCACAATTACGATATTTGCTTGACCTCACAGTTTCTCGCCAACTTATTACAGTACAGAACGCTGTATCTCGCTAAATTACATCGTTCTTTAAGGTTTCACGATACTTGCATGCGCTTTACCGAGAATGTCACAACATAGCAGTTTCGCACTTGTAACGGTACAACACGCAGTATTTGGCTTGTTCATGCCGTTTTGTGTGCTTTCACATTTTACCTATCGCAGTTTCGTACTCGCAATAAAACAACACTATCTCGTTAGATGACGTCGTTTTTGGTGGTTTCACGACGCTACATGGCTTAAACTAACATAACTCAACCTAACATAACCTTCGCACTTCTATCGTTAGAAAACGTTTTACTCGCTACTTTACATTGCTTTCTACAACATTACGACGGTTTCAAGCGCTTTCACATTAGATATCGCAGTTCCCAACTTGTAAAGGTGAAAAACACTGCATCTCACCTAAGTGACATTGTTTATTGCGGTTTTACGACGGTTCATACCTTAACCTAACGTAACCTAACCTAACCTAACCCAACCTAACCTAACATAACCTAACCTAACCTAACCTAACCAAACCTAACCTAACGTAACCTAACCTAACCTAACCTAACCTAACGACGTTTGCAAGTGCTTTCACATTAGATATCGCAGTTCCCAACTTGTAATGGTGAAAAACACTGCATCTCACTAAGTGACATTGGTTAATGCGGTTTTACGACGGTTCATATCTTAACCTAACCTAACATTCGCACTTGTATCTAAAGACGCTCAATTACACTGTTTCGTTCACAATTACGATATGCATAACCTCACAGTTTCTCACCAACTTATTACAGTACAGAACGCTGTATCTCGCTAAATGACATCGTTCTTTAAGGTTTCACAATACTTGCATGCGCTTTACCGAGAATGTCACAACATAGCAGTTTCGCACTTGTAACGGTACAACACGCAGTATTTGGCTTCTTCATGCCGTTTTGAGTGCTTTCACAACATTTTACCTGTCGCAGTTTCGTACTCGCATTAAAACAACACTATCTCGTTAGATGACGTCGTTTTTGGCGGTTTCACGACGCTACCTAGCTTAAACTAACATAACTCAAACTAACCGAACCTTCGCACTTCTATCGTTAGAAAACGTTTTATTCGCTACTTTACAATGTTTTCTACAAGATTACGACGGTTTCATGCGCTTTCACATTAGATATCGCAGTTCCCGACTTGTAATGGTGAAAAACACAGCATCTCACTAAGTGACATTGTTTAACGCGGTTTTAGCGCGGTTCATATCTTAACCTAACCTAACCTTACCTAAACCAACCTAACCTAACCTAACCTAACCAAACCTTACCTAACATACCCTAACCTAACCTAACATAACCTAACCAAACCTAACCTAACCTAACCTAACGTAACCTAACCTAACCTAACCTAACCTAACCTAACCTAACGACGTTTGCGAGCGCTTTCACATTAGATATCGCAGTTCCCGACTTGTAATGGTGAAAAACACTGCATCTCTCTAAGTGACATTGATTAATGCGGTTTTACGACGGTTCATATCTTAACCTAACCTAACATTCGCACTTGTATTAAAAAACGCTCTATTACACTGTTTCGTTCACAATTAGGATATTTGCATAACCTCACAGTTTTTCACCAACTTATTGCAGTACAGAACGCTGTATCTCGCTAAATGACATTGTTCTTTAAGGTTTCACGATGCTTGCATGCGCTTTAACGAGAATATCACAATATAGCAGTTTCGCACTTGTAACGGTAGAACACGCAGTATTTGGCTTGTTCATGCCGTTTTATGTGCTTTCACAACATTTCACCTATCGCAGTTTAATACTCGCTATAAAACAACACTATCTCGTTAGATGACGTCGTTTTTGGTAGTTTCACGACGCTACCTAGCTTAAACTAACCTAACCTAACCTAACCGTCGCACTTCTATCGTTAGAAAACGTTTTACTCGCCACTTTACAATGTTTTCTACAAGATTACGACGGTTTCATGCGCTTTCACATTAGATATCGTAGTTCCCGACTTGTAATGTTGAAAAACACTACATCTCACTAAGTGACATTGTTTAATGCGGTTTTACGACGGTTGATATGTCAACCTAACCTAACATTCGCACTTGTATCTAAAGACGCTCAATTACACTGTTTCGTTCACAATTACGATATTTGCTTGACCTCACAGTTTCTCGCCAACTTATTACAGTACAGAACGCTGTATCTCGCTAAATGACATCGTTCTTTAAGGTTTCACGATACTTGCATGCGCTTTACCGAGAGTGTCACAACATAGCAGTTTCGCACTTGTAACGGTACAACACGCAGTATTTGGCTTGTTCATGCCGTTTTGTGTGCTTTCACAACATTTTACCTATCGCAGTTTCGTACTCGCTATAAAAACACTATCTCGTTAGATGACGTCGTTTTTGGTGGTTTCACGACGCTACATGGCTTAAACTAACATAACTCAACCTAACATAACCTTCGCACTTCTATCGTTAGAAAACGTTTTACTCGCTACTTTACATTGCTTTATACAACATTACGACGGTTTCAAGCGCTTTCACATTAGATATCGCAGTTCCTAACTTGTAAAGGTGAAAAACACTGCATCTCACTAAGTGACATTGTTTATTGCGGTTTTACGACGGTTCATACCTTAACCTAACGTAACCTAACCTAACCTAACCCAACCTAACCTAACATAACCTAACCTAACCTAACCTAACCAAACCTAACCTAACGTAACCTAACCTAACCTAACCTAACCTAACCTAACGACGTTTGCAAGTGCTTTCACATTAGATATCGCAGTTCCCAACTTGTAATGATGAAAAACACTGCATCTCACTAAGTGACATTGTTTAATGCGGTTTTACGACGGTTCATACCTTAACCTAACCTAACCTAACCTAACCTAACCTTACCTAACCTAACCTAACCTAACCCAACCCAACTTAACCTAACCTAACCTAACCTAACCTAAACTAACCTAACCCAACCTAACCTAACCTAACCTAACCCAACCAACCCAACCCATCCCAACCTAACCTAACCTAAGCTAACCTAACCTAACCTAACCAAACCTAACCTAACCTAACTTAACCTAACCTAACGTAACCTAACCTAACCTATTCTAACGTAACCTAACCTTACCTGACCTAACCTAACCTAACGTAACCTAACCTAACCTAACATAACCTAACGTAACCTAACCTAACCTAACCTAACGTAACCTAACCTAACCTAACCCAACCTAACCCAACCCAACCCAACAACACCCAACCCAACCTAACCTAACCTAACCTAACCTTACCTAACCTAACCAAATTATCCTTACCTAACCTAACCTAACCTAACGTAACCTAACCTAACCTAACCTAACGTAACCTAACCTAACCTAACCTAACCTAATCTAACCTAACCTAACCTAACCTAACCTAACCAAACCTAACCTAACCTAACCTAACCTAACCTAACGACGGTTGCAAGCGCTTTCACATTAAATATCGCAGTTCCCCACTTTTAATGGTGAAAAACACTGCATCTCAGTAATTGACATTGTTTAATGCGGTTTTACGACGGTTCATATCTTAACCTAACCTAACATTCGCACTTGTATCTAAAAACGCTCTATTACACTGTTTTGTTCACAATTACGATATTTGCATAACCTCACAGTTTTTCACCAACTTATTGCAGTACAGAACGCTGTATCTCGCTAAATGACATTGTTCTTTAAGGTTTCACGATGCTTGCATGCGCTTTAACGAGAATATCACAATATAGCAGTTTCGCACTTGTAACGGTAGAACACGCAGTATTTGGCTTGTTCATGCCGTTTTATGTGCTTTCACAACATTTCACCTATCGCAGTTTAATACTCGCTATAAAACAACACTATCTCGTTAGATGACGTCGTTTTTGGTAGTTTCACGACGCTACCTAGCTTAAACTAACCTAACCTAACCTAACCGTCGCACTTCTATCGTTAGAAAACGTTTTACTCGCCACTTTACAATGTTTTCTACAAGATTACGACGGTTTCATGCGCTTTCACATTAGATATCGTAGTTCCCGACTTGTAATGTTGAAAAACACTACATCTCACTAAGTGACATTGTTTAATGCGGTTTTACGACGGTTGATATGTCAACCTAACCTAACATTCGCACTTGTATCTAAAGACGCTCAATTACACTGTTTCGTTCACAATTACGATATTTGCTTGACCTCACAGTTTCTCACCAACTTATTACAGTACAGAACGCTGTATCTCGCTAAATGACATCGTTCTTTAAGGTTTCACGATACTTGCATGCGCTTTACCGAGAATGTCACAACATAGCAATTTCGCACTTGTAACGGTACAACACGCAGTATTTGGCTTGTTCATGCCGTTTTGAGTGCTTTCACAACATTTTACCTGTCGCAGTTTCGTACTCGCATTAAAACAACACTATCTCGTTAGATGACGTCGTTTTTGGTGGTTTCATGACGCTACCTAGCTTAAACTAACATAACTCAAACTAACCGAACCTTCGCACTTCTATCGTTAGAAAACGTTTTATTCGCTACTTTACAATGTTTTCTACAAGATTACGACGGTTTCATGCGCTTTCACATTAGATATCGCAGTTCCCGACTTGTAATGGTGAAAAACACAGCATCTCACTAAGTGACATTGTTTAACGCGGTTTTAGCGCGGTTCATATCTTAACCTAACCTAACCTTACCTAAACCAACCTAACCTAACCTAACCTAACCAAACCTTACCTAACATACCCTAACCTAACCTAACCTAACCTAACCTAACCAAACCTAACCTAACCTAACCTAACGTAACCTAAGCTAACCTAACCTAACCTAACCTAACGTAACCTAACCTAACGACGTTTGCAAGCGCTTTCACATTAGATATCGCAGTTCCCGACTTGTAATGGTGAAAAACACTGCATCTCACTAAGTGACATTGATTAATGCGGTTTTACGACGGTTCATACCTTAACCTAACGTAACCTAACCTAACCTAACCCAACCTAACCTAACATAACCTAACCTAACCTAACCTAACCAAACCTAACCTAACGTAACCTAACCTAACCTAACCTAACCTAACGACGTTTGCAAGCGCTTTCACATTAGATATCGCAGTTCCCAACTTGTAATGGTGAAAAACACTGCATCTCACTAAGTGACATTGTTTATACGGTTTTACGACGGTTCATATCTTAACCTAACCTAACATTCGTACTTGTATTGAAAAACGCTCTATTACACTGTTTCGTTCACAATTACGATATTTGCATAACCTCACAGTTTTTCACCAAATTATTGCAGTACAGAACGCTGTATCTCGCTAAATGACATTGTTCTTTAAGGTTTCACGATGCTTGCATGCGCTTTAACGAGAATATCACAATATAGCAGTTTCGCACTTGTAACGGTAGAACACGCAGTATTTGGCTTGTTCATGCCGTTTTGTGTGCATTCACAACAATTCACCTATCGCAGTTTAATACTCGCAATAAAACAACACTATCTCGTTAGATGACGTCGTTTTTGGTAGTTTCACGACGCTACCTAGCTTAAACTAACCTAACCTAACCTAACCTTCGCACTTCTAACGTTAGAAAACGTTTTACTCGCAATTTTACAATGTTTTCTACAAGATTACGACGGTTTCATGCGCTTTCACATTAGATATCGTAGTTCCCAACTTGTAATGTTGAAAAACACTACATCTCACTAAGTGACATTGTTTAATGCGGTTTTACGACGGTTGATATCTCAACCTAACCTAACATTCGCACTTGTATCTAAATACGCTCAATTACACTGTTTCGTTCACAATTACGATATTTGCTTGACCTCACAGTTTCTCACCAATTTATTACAGTACAGAACGCTGTATCTCGCTAGATGACATCGTTCTTTAAGGTTTCACGATACTTGCATGCGCTTTAACGAGAATATCACAATAAAGCAGTTTCGCACTTGTAACGGCACAAGACGCAGTATCTGGCTAGTTCATGCCATTTTGTGTGCTTTCCCAATATTTCACCTATCGCAGTTTCGTACTCGCAATAAAACAACACTATCTCGTTAGATGACATCGTTTTTGGTGGTTTCACGACGCTACCTAGCTCAAACTAACCGAACCTTCGCACTTCTATCGTTAGAAAACGTTTTATTCGCTACTTTACAATGTTTTCTACAAGATTACGACGGTTTCATGCGCTTTCACATTAGATATCGCAGTTCCCGACTTGTAATGGTGGAAAACACAGCATCTCACTAAGTGACATTGTTTAATGCGGTTTTAGCGCGGTTCATATCTTAACCTAACCTAACCTTACCTAACCCAACCTAACCTAACCTAACCTAACCAAACCTTACCTAACATACCCTAACCTAACCTAACCTAACCTAACCAAACCTAACCTAACCTAACCTAACCTAACCTAACCTAACCTAACCTAACCTAACGACGTTTGCAAGCGCTTTCACATTAGATATCGCAGTTCCCGACTTGTAATGGTGAAAACACTGCATCTCACTAAGTGACATTGTTTAATGCGGTTTTACGACGGTTCATACCTTAACCTAACCTAACCTAACCTAACCTAACCTTACCTAACCTAACCTAACCTAACCCAACCCAACTTAACCTAACCTAACCTAACCTAACCTAAACTAACCTAACCCAACCTAACCTAACCTAACCTAACCCAACCAACCCAACCCATCCCAACCTAACCTAACCTAAGCTAACCTAACCTAACCTAACCAAACCTAACCTAACCTAACTTAACCTAACCTAACGTAACCTAACCTAACCTATTCTAACGTAACCTAACCTTACCTGACCTAACCTAACCTAACGTAACCTAACCTAACCTAACATAACCTAACGTAACCTAACCTAACCTAACCTAACGTAACCTAACCTAACCTAACCCAACCTAACCCAACCCAACCCAACAACACCCAACCCAACCTAACCTAACCTAACCTAACCTTACCTAGCCTAACCAAATTATCCTTACCTAACCTAACCTAACCTAACGTAACCTAACCTAACCTAACGTAACCTAACCTAACCTAACCTAACCTAATCTAACCTAACCTAACCTAACCTAACCTAACCAAACCTAACCTAACCTAACCTAACCTAACCTAACGACGGTTGCAAGCGCTTTCACATTAAATATCGCAGTTCCCCACTTTTAATGGTGAAAAACACTGCATCTCAGTAATTGACATTGTTTAATGCGGTTTTACGACGGTTCATATCTTAACCTAACCTAACATTCGCACTTGTATCTAAAAACGCTCTATTACACTGTTTTGTTCACAATTACGATATTTGCATAACCTCACAGTTTTTCACCAACTTATTGCAGTACAGAACGCTGTATCACGCTAAATGACATTGTTCTTTAAGGTTTCACGATGCTTGCATGCGATTTAACGAGAATATCACAATATAGCAGTTTCGCACTTGTAACGGTAGAACACGCAGTATTTGGCTTGTTCATGCCGTTTTGTGTGCTTTCACAACATTTCACCTATCGCAGTTTAATACTCGCTATAAAACAACACTATCTCGTTAGATGACGTCGTTTTTGGTAGTTTCACGACGCTACCTAGCTTAACTAACCTAACCTAACCTAACCTTCGCACTTCTATCGTTAGAAAACGTTTTACTCGCCACTTTATAATGTTTTCTACAAGATTACGACGGTTTCATGCGCTTTCACATTAGATACCGTAGTTCCCGACTTGTAATGTTGAAAAACACTACATCTCACTAAGTGACATTGTTTAATGCGGTTTTACGACGGTTGATATGTCAACCTAACCTAACATTCGCACTTGTATCTAAAGACGCTCAATTACACTGTTTCGTTCACAATTACGATATTTGCTTGACCTCACAGTTTCTCACCAACTTATTACAGTACAGAACGCTGTATCTCGCTAAATGACATCGTTCTTTAAGGTTTCACGATACTTGCATGCGCTTTACCGAGAATGTCACAACATAGCACTTTCGCACTTGTAACGGTACAACACGCAGTATTTGGCTTGTTCATGCCGTTTTGTGCGCTTTCACAACATTTTACCTATCGCAGTTTCGTGCTCGCAATAAAACAACACTATCTCGTTAGATGACGTCGTTTTTGGTGGTTTCACGACGCTACCTGGCTTAAACTAACATAACTCAACCTAACATAACCTTCGCACTTATATCGTTAGAAAACGTTCTACTCGCTACTTTACATTGCTTTCTACAACATTACGACGGTTTCAAGCGCTTTCACATTAGATATCGCAGTTCCCAACTTGTAAAGGTGAAAAACACTGCATCTCACTAAGTGACATTGTTTATTGCGGTTTTACGACGGTTCATACCTTAACCTAACGTAACCTAACCTAACCTAACCCAACCTAACCTAACATAACCTAACCTAACCTAACCTAACCTAACCTAACCAAACCTAACCTAACGTAACCTAACCTAACCTAACCTAACGACGTTTGCAAGTGCTTTCACATTAGATATCGCAGTTCCCAACTTGTAATGGTGAAAAACACTGCATCTCACTAAGTGACATTGTTTAATGCGGTTTTACGACGGTTCATATCTTAACCTAACCTAACATTCGTACTTGTATTGAAAAACGCTCTATTACACTGTTTCGTTCACAATTACGATATTTGCATAACCTCACAGTTTTTCACCAACTTATTGCAGTACAGAACGCTGTATCTCGCTAAATGACATCGTTCTTTAAGGTTTCACGATGCTTGCATGCGCTTTAACGAGAATATCACAATATAGCAGTTTCGCACTTGTAACGGTAGAACACGCAGTATTTGGCTTGTTCATGCCGTTTTGTGTGCTTTCCCAACATTTTACCTATCGCAGTTTCGTACTCGCAATAAAACAACACTATCTCGTTAGATGACGTCGTTTTTGGTAGTTTCACGACGCTACCTAGCTTAAACTAACCTAACCTAACCTAACCTTCGCACTTCTATCGTTAGAAAACGTTTACTCGCAACTTTACAATGTTTTCTACAAGATTACGACGGTTTCATGCGCTTTCACATTAGATATCGTAGTTCCCGACTTGTAATGTTGAAAAACACTACATCTCACTAAGTGACATTGTTTAATGCGGTTTTACGACGGTTGATATGTCAACCTAACCTAACATTCGCACTTGTATCTAAAGACGCTCAATTACACTGTTTCGTTCACAATTACGATATTTGCTTGACCTCACAGTTTCTCACCAACTTATTACAGTACAGAACGCTGTATCTCGCTAAATGACATCGTTCTTTAAGGTTTCACGATACTTGCATGCGCTTTACCGAGAATGTCACAACATAGCAGTTTCGCACTTGTAACGGTACAACACGCAGTATTTGGCTTGTTCATGCCGTTTTGAGTGCTTTCACAACATTTTACCTGTCGCAGTTTCGTACTCGCATTAAAACAACACTATCTCGTTAGATGACGTCGTTTTTGGCGGTTTCACGACGCTACCTAGCTTAAACTAACATAACTCAAACTAACCGAACCTTCGCACTTCTATCGTTAGAAAACGTTTTATTCGCTACTTTACAATGTTTTCTACAAGATTACGACGGTTTCATGCGCTTTCACATTAGATATCGCAGTTCCCGACTTGTAATGGTGAAAAACACAGCATCTCACTAAGTGACATTGTTTAACGCGGTTTTAGCGCGGTTCATATCTTAACCTAACCTAACCTTACCTAAACCAACCTAACCTAACCTAACCTAACCAAACCTTACCTAACATACCCTAACCTAACCTAACATAACCTAACCAAACCTAACCTAACCTAACCTAACGTAACCTAACCTAACCTAACCTAACCTAACCTAACCTAACCTAACGACGTTTGCGAGCGCTTTCACATTAGATATCGCAGTTCCCGACTTGTAATGGTGAAAAACACTGCATCTCTCTAAGTGACATTGATTATTGCGGTTTTACGACGGTTCATATCTTAACCTAACCTAACATTCGCACTTGTATTAAAAAACGCTCTATTACACTGTTTCGTTCACAATTAGGATATTTGCATAACCTCACAGTTTTTCACCAACTTATTGCAGTACAGAACGCTGTATCTCGCTAAATGACATTGTTCTTTAAGGTTTCACGATGCTTGCATGCGCTTTAACGAGAATATCACAATATAGCAGTTTCGCACTTGTAACGGTAGAACACGCAGTATTTGGCTTGTTCATGCCGTTTTATGTGCTTTCACAACATTTCACCTATCGCAGTTAATTACTCGCTATAAAACAACACTATCTCGTTAGATGACGTCGTTTTTGGTAGTTTCACGACGCTACCTAGCCTAAACTAACCTAACCTAACCTTACCGTCGCACTTCTATCGTTAGAAAACGTTTTACTCGCCACTTTACAATGTTTTCTACAAGATTACGACGGTTTCATGCGCTTTCACATTAGATATCGTAGTTCCCGACTTGTAATGTTGAAAAACACTACATCTCACTAAGTGACATTGTTTAATGCGGTTTTACGACGGTTGATATGTCAACCTAACCTAACATTCGCACTTGTATCTAAAGACGCTCAATTACACTGTTTCGTTCACAATTACGATATTTGCTTGACCTCACAGTTTCTCACCAACTTATTACAGTACAGAACGCTGTATCTCGCTAAATGACATCGTTCTTTAAGGTTTCACGATACTTGCATGCGCTTTACCGAGAATGTCACAACATAGCAGTTTCGCACTTGTAACGGTACAACACGCAGTATTTGGCTTGTTCATGCCGTTTTGAGTGCTTTCACAACATTTTACCTGTCGCAGTTTCGTACTCGCATTAAAACAACACTATCTCGTTAGATGACGTCGTTTTTGGCGGTTTCACGACGCTACCTAGCTTAAACTAACATAACTCAAACTAACCGAACCTTCGCACTTCTATCGTTAGAAAACGTTTTATTCGCTACTTTACAATGTTTTCTACAAGATTACGACGGTTTCATGCGCTTTCACATTAGATATCGCAGTTCCCGACTTGTAATGGTGAAAAACACAGCATCTCACTAAGTGACATTGTTTAACGCGGTTTTAGCGCGGTTCATATCTTAACCTAACCTAACCTTACCTAAACCAACCTAACCTAACCTAACCTAACCAAACCTTACCTAACATACCCTAACCTAACCTAACATAACCTAACCAAACCTAACCTAACCTAACCTAACGTAACCTAACCTAACCTAACCTAACCTAACCTAACCTAACGACGTTTGCGAGCGCTTTCACATTAGATATCGCAGTTCCCGACTTGTAATGGTGAAAAACACTGCATCTCTCTAAGTGACATTGATTATTGCGGTTTTACGACGGTTCATATCTTAACCTAACCTAACATTCGCACTTGTATTAAAAAACGCTCTATTACACTGTTTCGTTCACAATTAGGATATTTGCATAACCTCACAGTTTTTCACCAACTTATTGCAGTACAGAACGCTGTATCTCGCTAAATGACATTGTTCTTTAAGGTTTCACGATGCTTGCATGCGCTTTAACGAGAATATCACAATATAGCAGTTTCGCACTTGTAACGGTAGAACACGCAGTATTTGGCTTGTTCATGCCGTTTTATGTGCTTTCACAACATTTCACCTATCGCAGTTAATTACTCGCTATAAAACAACACTATCTCGTTAGATGACGTCGTTTTTGGTAGTTTCACGACGCTACCTAGCTTAAACTAACCTAACCTAACCTTACCGTCGCACTTCTATCGTTAGAAAACGTTTTACTCGCCACTTTACAATGTTTTCTACAAGATTACGACGGTTTCATGCGCTTTCACATTAGATATCGTAGTTCCCGTTTTGTAATGTTGAAAAACACTACATCTCACTAAGTGACATTGTTTAATGCGGTTTTACGACGGTTGATATGTCAACCTAACCTAACATTCGCACTTGTATCTAAAGACGCTCAATTACACTGTTTCGTTCACAATTACGATATTTGCTTGACCTCACAGTTTCTCGCCAACTTATTACAGTACAGAACGCTGTATCTCGCTAAATGACATCGTTCTTTAAGGTTTCACGATACTTGCATGCGCTTTACCGAGAGTGTCACAACATAGCAGTTTCGCACTTGTAACGGTACAACACGCAGTATTTGGCTTGTTCATGCCGTTTTGTGTGCTTTCACAACATTTTACCTATCGCAGTTTCGTACTCGCAATAAAACAACACTATCTCGTTAGATGACGTCGTTTTTGGTGGTTTCACGACGCTACATGGCTTTTAACTAACATAACTCAACCTAACATAACCTTCGCACTTCTATCGTTAGAAAACGTTTTACTCGCTACTTTACATTGCTTTCTACAACATTACGACGGTTTCAAGCGCTTTCACATTAGATATCACAGTTCCTAACTTGTAAAGGTGAAAAACACTGCATCTCACTAAGTGACATTGTTTATTGCGGTTTTACGACGGTTCATACCTTAACCTAACGTAACCTAACCTAACCTAACCCAACCTAACCTAACATAACCTAACCTAACCTAACCTAACCAAACCTAACCTAACGTAACCTAACCTAACCTAACCTAACCTAACCTAACCTAACCTAACGACGTTTGCAAGTGCTTTCACATTAGATATCGCAGTTCCCAACTTGTAATGATGAAAAACACTGCATCTCACTAAGTGACATTGTTTAATGCGGTTTTACGACGGTTGATATGTCAACCTAACCTAACATTCGCACTTGTATCTAAAGACGCTCAATTACACTGTTTCGTTCACAATTACGATATTTGCTTGACCTCACAGTTTCTCACCAACTTATTACAGTACAGAACGCTGTATCTCGCTAAATGACATCGTTCTTTAAGGTTTCACGATACTTGCATGCGCTTTACCGAGAATATCACAACATAGAAATTTCGCACTTGTAACGGTACAACACGCAGTATTTGGCTTGTTAATGCCGTTTTGAGTGCTTTCACAACATTTTACCTGTCGCAGTTTCGTACTCGCATTAAAACAACACTATCTCGTTAGATGACGTCGTTTTTGGTGGTTTCACGACGCTACCTAGCTTAAACTAACATAACTCAAACTAACCGAACCTTCGCACTTCTATCGTTAGAAAACGTTTTATTCGCTACTTTACAATGTTTTCTACAAGATTACGACGGTTTCATGCGCTTTCACATTAGATATCGCAGTTCCCGACTTGTAATGGTGAAAAACACAGCATCTCACTAAGTGACATTGTTTAACGCGGTTTTAGCGCGGTTCATATTTTAACCTAACGTAACCTTACCTAAACCAACCTAACCTAACCTAACCTAACCTAACCAAACCTTACCTAACATACCCTAACCTAACCTAACCTAACCTAACCTAACCAAACCTAACCTAACCTAACCTAACGTAACCTAAGCTAACCTAACCTAACCTAACCTAACGTAACCTAACCTAACGACGTTTGCAAGCGCTTTCACATTAGATATCGCAGTTCCCGACTTGTAAAGGTGAAAAACACTGCATCTCACTAAGTGACATTGATTAATGCGGTTTTACGACGGTTCATACCTTAACCTAACGTAACCTAACCTAACCTAACCCAACCTAACCTAACATAACCTAACCTAACCTAACCTAACCAAACCTAACCTAACGTAACCTAACCTAACCTAACCTAACGACGTTTGCAAGCGCTTTCACATTAGATATCGCAGTTCCCAACTTGTAATGGTGAAAAACACTGCATCTCACTAAGTGACATTGTTTAATGCGGTTTTACGACGGTTCATATCTTAACCTAACCTAACATTCGTACTTGTATTGAAAAACGCTCTATTACACTGTTTCGTTCACAATTACGATATTTGCATAACCTCACAGTTTTTCACCAAATTATTGCAGTACAGAACGCTGTATCTCGCTAAATGACATTGTTCTTTAAGGTTTCACGATGCTTGCATGCGATTTAACGAGAATGTCACAACATAGCACTTTCGCACTTGTAACGGTACAACACGCAGTAGTTGGCTTGTTCATGCCGTTTTGTGTGCTTTCACAACATTTTACCTATCGCAGTTTCGTACTCGCAATAAAACAACACAATCTCGTTAGATGACGTCATTTTTGGTAGTTTCACGACGCTACCTAGCTTAAACTAACCTAACCTAACCTAACCTTCGCACTTCTATCGTTAGAAAACGTTTACTCGCAACTTTACAATGTTTTCTACAAGATTACGACGGTTTCATGCGCTTTCACATTAGATATCGTAGTTCCCGACTTGTAATGTTGAAAAACACTACATCTCACTAAGTGACATTGTTTAATGCGGTTTTACGACGGTTGATATGTCAACCTAACCTAACATTCGCACTTGTATCTAAAGACGCTCAATTACACTGTTTCGTTCACAATTACGATATTTGCTTGACCTCACAGTTTCTCACCAACTTATTACAGTACAGAACGCTGTATCTCGCTAAATGACATCGTTCTTTAAGGTTTCACGATACTTGCATGCGCTTTACCGAGAATGTCACAACATTGCAGTTTCGCACTTGTAACCGTACAACACGCAGTATTTGGCTTGTTCATGCCGTTTTGAGTGCTTTCACAACATTTTACCTGTCGCAGTTTCGTACTCGCATTAAAACAACACTATCTCGTTAGATGACGTCGTTTTTGGTGGTTTCACGACGCTACCTAGCTTAAACTAACATAACTCAAACTAACCGAACCTTCGCACTTCTATCGTTAGAAAACGTTTTATTCGCTACTTTACAATGTTTTCTACAAGATTACGACGGTTTCATGCGCTTTCACATTAGATATCGCAGTTCCCGACTTGTAATGGTGAAAAACACAGCATCTCACTAAGTGACATTGTTTAACGCGGTTTTAGCGCGGTTCATATCTTAACCTAACCTAACCTTACCTAAACCAACCTAACCTAACCTAACCTAACCAAACCTTACCTAACATACCCTAACCTAACCTAACCTAACCTAACCTAACCTAACGTAACCTAACCTAACCTAACCTAACCTAACCTAACGACGTTTGCAAGCGCTTTCACATTAGATATCGCAGTTCCCGACTTGTAATGGTGAAAAACACTGCATCTCACTAAGTGACATTGATTAATGCGGTTTTACGACGGTTCATATCTTAACCTAACCTAACATTCGCACTTGTATCTAAAAACGCTCTATTACACTGTTTTGTTCACAATTACGATATTTGCATAACCTCACAGTTTTTCACCAACTTATTGCAGTACAGAACGCTGTATCTCGCTAAATGACATTGTTCTTTAAGGTTTCACGATGCTTGCATGCGATTTAACGAGAATATCACAATATAGCAGTTTCGCACTTGTAACGGTAGAACACGCAGTATTTGGCTTGTTCATGCCGTTTTGTGTGCTTTCACAACATTTCACCTATCGCAGTTTAATACTCGCTATAAAACAACACTATCTCGTTAGATGACGTCGTTTTTGGTAGTTTCACGACGCTACCTAGCTTAACTAACCTAACCTAACCTAACCTTCGCACTTCTATCGTTAGAAAACGTTTTACTCGCCACTTTATAATGTTTTCTACAAGATTACGACGGTTTCATGCGCTTTCACATTAGATACCGTAGTTCCCGACTTGTAATGTTGAAAAACACTACATCTCACTAAGTGACATTGTTTAATGCGGTTTTACGACGGTTGATATGTCAACCTAACCTAACATTCGCACTTGTATCTAAAGACGCTCAATTACACTGTTTCGTTCACAATTACGATATTTGCTTGACCTCACAGTTTCTCACCAACTTATTACAGTACAGAACGCTGTATCTCGCTAAATGACATCGTTCTTTAAGGTTTCACGATACTTGCATGCGCTTTACCGAGAATGTCACAACATAGCACTTTCGCACTTGTAACGGTACAACACGCAGTATTTGGCTTGTTCATGCCGTTTTGTGCGCTTTCACAACATTTTACCTATCGCAGTTTCGTGCTCGCAATAAAACAACACTATCTCGTTAGATGACGTCGTTTTTGGTGGTTTCACGACGCTACCTGGCTTAAACTAACATAACTCAACCTAACATAACCTTCGCACTTATATCGTTAGAAAACGTTTTACTCGCTACTTTACATTGCTTTCTACAACATTACGACGGTTTCAAGCGCTTTCACATTAGATATCGCAGTTCCCGACTTGTAATGGTGAAAAACACTGCATCTCACTAAGTGACATTGATTAATGCGGTTTTACGACGGTTCATACCTTAACCTAACGTAACCTAACCTAACCTAACCCAACCTAACCTAACATAACCTAACCTAACCTAACCTAACCAAACCTAACCTAACGTAACCTAACCTAACCTAACCTAACGACGTTTGCAAGCGCTTTCACATTAGATATCGCAGTTCCCAACTTGTAATGGTGAAAAACACTGCATCTCACTAAGTGACATTGTTTAATGCGGTTTTACGACGGTTCATATCTTAACCTAACCTAACATTCGTACTTGTATTGAAAAACGCTCTATTACACTGTTTCGTTCACAATTAGGATATTTGCATAACCTCACAGTTTTTCACCAAATTATTGCAGTACAGAACGCTGTATCTCGCTAAATGACATTGTTCTTTAAGGTTTCACGATGCTTGCATGCGATTTAACGAGAATGTCACAACATAGCACTTTCGCACTTGTAACGGTACAACACGCAGTAGTTGGCTTGTTCATGCCGTTTTGTGTGCTTTCACAACATTTTACCTATCGCAGTTTCGTACTCGCAATAAAACAACACAATCTCGTTAGATGACGTCATTTTTGGTAGTTTCACGACGCTACCTAGCTTAAACTAACCTAACCTAACCTAACCTTCGCACTTCTATCGTTAGAAAACGTTTACTCGCAACTTTACAATGTTTTCTACAAGATTACGACGGTTTCATGCGCTTTCACATTAGATATCGTAGTTCCCGACTTGTAATGTTGAAAAACACTACATCTCACTAAGTGACATTGTTTAATGCGGTTTTACGACGGTTGATATGTCAACCTAACCTAACATTCGCACTTGTATCTAAAGACGCTCAATTACACTGTTTCGTTCACAATTACGATATTTGCTTGACCTCACAGTTTCTCACCAACTTATTACAGTACAGAACGCTGTATCTCGCTAAATAACATCGTTCTTTAAGGTTTCACGATACTTGCATGCGCTTTACCGAGAATGTCACAACATTGCAGTTTCGCACTTGTAACCGTACAACACGCAGTATTTGGCTTGTTCATGCCGTTTTGAGTGCTTTCACAACATTTTACCTGTCGCAGTTTCGTACTCGCATTAAAACAACACTATCTCGTTAGATGACGTCGTTTTTGGTGGTTTCACGACGCTACCTAGCTTAAACTAACATAACTCAAACTAACCGAACCTTCGCACTTCTATCGTTAGAAAACGTTTTATTCGCTACTTTACAATGTTTTCTACAAGATTACGACGGTTTCATGCGCTTTCACATTAGATATCGCAGTTCCCGACTTGTAATGGTGAAAAACACAGCATCTCACTAAGTGACATTGTTTAACGCGGTTTTAGCGCGGTTCATATCTTAACCTAACCTAACCTTACCTAAACCAACCTAACCTAACCTAACCTAACCAAACCTTACCTAACATACCCTAACCTAACCTAACCTAACCTAACCTAACCTAACCTAACGTAACCTAACCTAACCTAACCTAACCTAACCTAACGACGTTTGCAAGCGCTTTCACATTAGATATCGCAGTTCCCGACTTGTAATGGTGAAAAACACTGCATCTCACTAAGTGACATTGATTAATGCGGTTTTACGACGGTTCATATCTTAACCTAACCTAACATTCGCACTTGTATCTAAAAACGCTCTATTACACTGTTTTGTTCACAATTACGATATTTGCATAACCTCACAGTTTTTCACCAACTTATTGCAGTACAGAACGCTGTATCTCGCTAAATGACATTGTTCTTTAAGGTTTCACGATGCTTGCATGCGATTTAACGAGAATATCACAATATAGCAGTTTCGCACTTGTAACGGTAGAACACGCAGTATTTGGCTTGTTCATGCCGTTTTGTGTGCTTTCACAACATTTCACCTATCGCAGTTTAATACTCGCTATAAAACAACACTATCTCGTTAGATGACGTCGTTTTTGGTAGTTTCACGACGCTACCTAGCTTAACTAACCTAACCTAACCTAACCTTCGCACTTCTATCGTTAGAAAACGTTTTACTCGCCACTTTATAATGTTTTCTACAAGATTACGACGGTTTCATGCGCTTTCACATTAGATACCGTAGTTCCCGACTTGTAATGTTGAAAAACACTACATCTCACTAAGTGACATTGTTTAATGCGGTTTTACGACGGTTGATATGTCAACCTAACCTAACATTCGCACTTGTATCTAAAGACGCTCAATTACACTGTTTCGTTCACAATTACGATATTTGCTTGACCTCACAGTTTCTCACCAACTTATTACAGTACAGAACGCTGTATCTCGCTAAATGACATCGTTCTTTAAGGTTTCACGATACTTGCATGCGCTTTACCGAGAATGTCACAACATAGCACTTTCGCACTTGTAACGGTACAACACGCAGTATTTGGCTTGTTCATGCCGTTTTGTGCGCTTTCACAACATTTTACCTATCGCAGTTTCGTGCTCGCAATAAAACAACACTATCTCGTTAGATGACGTCGTTTTTGGTGGTTTCACGACGCTACCTGGCTTAAACTAACATAACTCAACCTAACATAACCTTCGCACTTATATCGTTAGAAAACGTTTTACTCGCTACTTTACATTGCTTTCTACAACATTACGACGGTTTCAAGCGCTTTCACATTAGATATCGCAGTTCCCAACTTGTAAAGGTGAAAAACACTGCATCTCACTAAGTGACATTGTTTATTGCGGTTTTACGACGGTTCATACCTTAACCTAACGTAACCTAACCTAACCTAACCCAACCTAACCTAACATAACCTAACCTAACCTAACCTAACCAAACCTAACCTAACGTAACCTAACCTAACCTAACCTAACGACGTTTGCAAGTGCTTTCACATTAGATATCGCAGTTCCCAACTTGTAATGGTGAAAAACACTGCATCTCACTAAGTGACATTGTTTAATGCGGTTTTACGACGGTTCATATCTTAACCTAACCTAACATTCGTACTTGTATTGAAAAACGCTCTATTACACTGTTTCGTTCACAATTACGATATTTGCATAACCTCACAGTTTTTCACCAACTTATTGCAGTACAGAACGCTGTATCTCGCTAAATGACATCGTTCTTTAAGGTTTCACGATGCTTGCATGCGCTTTAACGAGAATATCACAATATAGCAGTTTCGCACTTGTAACGGTAGAACACGCAGTATTTGGCTTGTTCATGCCGTTTTGTGTGCTTTCCCAACATTTTACCTATCGCAGTTTCGTACTCACAATAAAACAACACTATCTCGTTAGATGACGTCGTTTTTGGTAGTTTCACGACGCTACCTAGCTTAAACTAACCTAACCTAACCTAACCTTCGCACTTCTATCGTTAGAAAACGTTTACTCGCAACTTTACAATGTTTTCTACAAGATTACGACGGTTTCATGCGCTTTCACATTAGATATCGTAGTTCCCGACTTGTAATGTTGAAAAACACTACATCTCACTAAGTGACATTGTTTAATGCGGTTTTACGACGGTTGATATGTCAACCTAACCTAACATTCGCACTTGTATCTAAAGACGCTCAATTACACTGTTTCGTTCACAATTACGATATTTGCTTG